>NC_062530.1:3842339-3909839 GCF_022655615.1 Tachysurus fulvidraco | reverse complement strand
GAAATCATGGTTTGGTCGAAAAATTTAGCACTTAGATGTAAATTATATGTCTGACTGAAGAATTTTTTTGTTTATTACTGAACACTGGATTTTATAACATATTTGTTAGCACTTTTTTGGATGTGTAATTAAGGATTTGTGTTAGTATGTCAGAGACTGGGACTATGTCCTGTCAGAGCACTAGGGGGCGCTGGTAGGTGTACCATTGTTTCCCATTACTCCTAATGTGTCTTGTTATTTCTTCCCACACAGATTTTTTTGTTACAGGACCATTTTTTGCTTTACTGACCATGCCTTTGGATTATGTTTTGTTATTGTTCTCTGTGTTTATTAAAGATCTGCACATGGATCCTACACCATCTGTTTCAGAAGATTCATTACAGATTTATTGGTCACGGTTCTATATAAAACTACCATAAATAAGGTTGTGAGATGTTTCGAATATTTTAGGGATGTTCCTGTGTGTCCTGCTTACTACTTCGATGTGGTAAAGCACAGCAGAAACTTCCTGAACTCTCTTCACAATTTTCTCAGGATTTTCAGCATCTTCCGCCTTGCCTGAGGTTTCTTTAAACAGCGCCATCTGCCAGCGCATGGAGGGGTCCTCCACCTACACACAGCCATAGAGAGAATGAGATTACACACACACACACAAACACACACACAGACACACACACACACACTGGGCATAGATCCACAGCTCTACCCATCACACACACACACACACACACACACACACACACACACACACACACACACACACACACTCACACACACTCACACACACACGTTTCTATTCTCACCTTGCCTTGCAGATGAAGGTTATTCTGCAGGAACTCTCTCACTTCCTCATCTGTGTCTTTCTGTAATACGCAGAAAAATAGAGACTCATTAATAACCTTCTCTGAATGCTTTCATCCTCTATTCTTTCATCTGAAGTGCAGTGAGCTCTAAATAAACAAATAAAAAAATTAAAAAAGAAAAAAATAAGTATATAAATGAACGAACAAACAAATAAACAAATAAATAAATAAAACGGCAATCATCACTGCTGAATTCTATCAGACTGTTCAGATGTTGATTCATTTCCTAACAGCAGCTTCAATCGCAGGTTTATTATTAATGCAGTTTTCGTAATACAGTATGTCAATAGTAATGAATGTCTTATATGCTGGAAATGATCTGTAATGATCTCTCCAATAACTCAACCTAAACTTTTATCCTCTTATTGGCAGCGATTAGTCTCCCTTTACCAGAGAATAACGGATCTTGGCCAAGTTGATGAGCTCTTGATCTGCAGGAGAACACATGTTCAGACCGATGGGCAGGAGTTTCTTCAGAGCAGCTACAATCAGCGAGGTTTGGACCGAGTAGCGATCACCACGCTTCTTCTTCTTCGCACGCTCTGCATCAGCACCACCACCCTGGAAAGATCTCACATAGTTAGAAGGCAACGATGAACATTCCTGAGGAGTCTTAATCCTGGGGAATACGGGATGCGTTTATTTTACCCAGGGACTGTGTGCAGAATAAGGGTTAAGTAATAGAAAAATGTTCACTATAAAAATACTAAAAGCCAAAAACATGAAGGAAAATTACAAAATAAAAAGGTATCTAATGTATCAGTTATGTGATGAAAATATCGAATTACACAATACGTTAAGATTTTTTTAATCCACCACCAAAATAGTTACAAAAAACAATAATAATAATAATAATAATAATAATAATAATAATTATTATTATTATTATTATTATTATTATTATTATTATTATTATTATTATTATTATTATTATTATTATTATTACCTTAAAAATATCAGCTATATTTACCAAATTATACAATATTTCTACAATGCCCTTATGTAAACCCTCATAACATTAAAAAAAAAAAAAAAAGAACTTAAAAAGAACTTAAAATATTAAGCACAGAATAATGCTGGCAAAAATGTTAAGGAAAGTAAAAAAATATTTAGGAAAAACAAACAAACAAACAAACAAACAAATAAATAAGTTATTTAAATTTTAATTTAATAAGTTATTCCCTTCTGGATATAAAATATTGAATTATACAATATTTCTATGATGCCCTTGTTTAAACGCTCATAACTTAAAAAAAATGTTAAATAAAAAATCTAGCACAAAAAAAACTGATGGAGAAAAACAGATTACAATTTTTCAGATTAAAACTATTTTTATCTGAATATAGCTCTACTAAATTTAAAATATTTCTACATCGCCCATTTTAAAACTTTTGTACCATGTGGCATTTTCATGTTTTATTTTTTCCCCTTTTCATTATTTTGCAAAAAGGAATGAGGGTGATTTGTGTTTTGGGGGAAAGTTTAGTGTCACTAACACCATGCAGCATGTCAGGCAGATGTCAGACATTAAAACACATCACAGTAAACAGTGTAGTGCAGTTGGGGAAGTGCAGATTAAAGACAGAGGAGGTTAGAAGTGAAAGAGCAGGTAAGAGAAAGTATTGCATCATTGCACATGTGACACGTTTCCAATGTCAGTTCCCCTGTGTAGTTACACAGCAAACTCAAAAACAAGCAGCAGGCTACAGGAGCTTTCTGTGTCACCCCAAAGCCTCTCACTCACCCACACACACACACACACACACACACACGTGCACACACACACACACACACACACACACACACACACACACACACACACACACACACACACACACACACACACACACACACACACAAGCATTCCAGGTGCAGGACCCAGTTGCTGACTGTTATCTGCTGCTGTGTGAGCATGTGCTTATGTGTGTTAGGCAAGGAAGGACCAGAAGAGATCATCCTCCAGTGTGTGATTCTCAAGCCTCCTTAAATCAAGACTATACTGTATATAAGCCCATAAACATTTAAAAAGGGTGGTGAGGGTGAGATGGGTGACATCATCAGCTACATCTAGGGAACACTTTAACACTGTGAATACAGGTCTCAGGAAAAAATGGCAAATGCTGTCATGACTTTTTTCTTCTATTGCCATTATATAAGATATTTTATACCACAGTCATGACTATATTCGCTTCTGACGGAGAAGTCGGTGTCAGTTATTATCTTTAAAACCACATTTCTGTGAAATAGATGCGAGGTTTATGAATATAGATGGACTCGGTCTAACAGAGTGAGGCACGATATTAATATAACGACTGATATGGTGCTAGATTAAGGTGGAGTAATGTGGTCTCGCCTTGCAACCAATGGAAGCTTGGCATGGTTATGACTGGTTATGGTTATGACTCCAGGTTTTGATCAGGGTTTAAGCCCCAACACTGTCAAGCTGCCCCTGTGGGGACCATAAGCAACACCCTAAACCCTATCTGCTCCAGTGGTGCTGTATTACAGCTGACCCTGTGCTCTGACCCCAACCTCCGTTGAGATATGTAAAGAAAGAATTTCACTGTTCTGTAATGACTGTGTGACAAAATAAAGGTTTCTCTTCTCCATGGTGAAGCTTTCTGTGAGAAGATTCTGTATAAAACATATAGAACAATATAGGAAGGAGTCTCCAGTGTCAGTGCTACAGAAAGACAGCTTTTGTAGTTTCTCTGTAGAGTGAAAAGCTGGCTGTTTTTGTCTTAGCTTATTAAGAGAAAGAACACGAGGTCCTGGTGAAGGAGCGACTGTCTGCGATAACGTCGGATGAACGTCTGGAACGTATGGTATGGAGACGCGGCGATATCGTATCGTATCAGTTTAAGTAATACGCATCATTACACCAGTAACTGCTACACAACTGGATAGCAGTCAGGTGGTTAAATATTTAGACAAACAGCTCAATGGCAGACTTTCAGAATTTAAGTTACATCGCCATCTGGTGAAGTCTGTAGGAATTACAGCCTTTTTTATATCTGACCATGTTTTTTAAAACATGGTCATACATTCTTCTTCATCCTTTGCAGTGAACAACTGGCTGAAATCTGGAACACACAGACACTTGGTTTCTTCCCTTCTTTCTTCTCTTCTATGTCTTGGTTTTGGGTTGATTTCAAAGTGTCCTTCAGGTCACATGTAATAAGATTTAAAGCATTTGGCTGAATATGAGCAGATATTGTAGGAAACCACGCAGACCAACAACATGACATGAAGTGCTTGAGATCAGAAGCAGTTCCTTCACTTCTCCAAGCTTTTCTCTTTCCATCATTTTGACCATCATGACCTTTGTCTTGTCTGTCTCTGGATGTTGGTCCAGAGGTTTACATGCTTTTTTATGCAGATGTTTTATAGACTCTAATCTGGATTTACGTCTTGTGAAGTCTTTGTGGAGCTGTTAAGAGGGATTTCTTAAATGTTTTATTTATTTTTTAACAGGAAGCAGTCAAATGCTTTAACCACTGAGCTACTATATGTTTGGTCATCATCTAACACATCCTTTGGTCTTCTTCTCTTCCTGAGCACCGTAAGGCACGACACCACAGAGGAGGTGTTGGTCAGACTAACGTGCGTTTTTCTCTCTTGTTATTCACAAAGCGACAGCTGGACGCCAAGGACAACGTGCCCTGAGCCTGCCACTGTTTCCAGCTTCCTGGGCACTGCCATACGCCCGCTCGGCTTCCAGACCTCCGCACAGCTCCCTTGTTAACCAGGCTCCAAGAAGCCGCCTGCTCCAGCACAACGTCTTAACTCTAACTGAACCCAGTCACTCCTTTGAAATTCTGCTTTGAATAAATTGCTTAAAATAAAGACTCGGTCTGTTCTCACTCCTCATGTGTCTCCAACCCACTCACAGGCTTATGCATGACACTGTTTCTTTTATTTGGGGCTTTTATATAAAAATGTACCGGAATTCCGACAGTACATCATTATTCTTTTTCATCATAATTAATTTCAGCTTGTATAACCTGACAAAAATGTAAAAAAAAATAACAGCAGTATGTCAAAGTCCAAATATTGACGGACCTAACAGGCACGTCGTGAGGACTCATGACAGCTTATGTCTAGGGATGTACCGATCCGATATTTATCGGTATCGGCGCGGATCCAAGCATTTTGAGTGGATCGGGTATCGGTGGTGCGTGACCGATCCAAATCCGATACCCGTGGTCATGGGCGTCAGAACCATTATATATGAGTGGGACAAAACACAGCCACTTTTTAAGACCAATAATATTGGACCCACACACTTTTACCGTCTCTATTCAGCGCATATGTCTTTTTTTATTACTTTTCAGAGCGCCGCCAGTCGAATCCATTCCGCTTGAGGAATGCCCTAATAAATTAAACTCCATTCCGCGTTTTACCTACAGCATTGACCACGCTCCTGCATCCTGAAATCCATGCCATGGGCGTCGGAACTATTATATGTGTGTGGGACAGGACACGCCCACTTTTTATTTACTTCCGACGCCCATGTCCATGGTTGTTGATTAAAGAACAGCAAACATCATAGACTATTGCTTAAACTTAGAAGAAAAATACACTTATAGATTAAATTGCATTAATGAAAATAAATATAATAAATTCTATAGGAAATATGTTGCACAACCGCCTGTGAAAGACAGCAAGTTTAGCAGGCGTCCTTTCTATTTACCTCAGCGCGTTAAACATGTCGCTCGTTTGGGTGCAAGGTTTACTGTTTAATATTTACATTGTGTTTCAAGAGTTCTAATATAAGATTCAGTTTAGAATATTGCCTTTTCTTCGGAAAATAATTTAATTTAATAATTGCAGTATATATGGTTTACATTGTTATAACTGTTAAATGTACTGTTTGCTACAGCATTAATACTTTTTTAAGGTTTCTTGTCTTTTCATTTTTCATACAATAATGGGCATGTTTGTATTTTTTGACAAACAAATAAATCTTAATAACGAAGCGAATTGTACATTCTTTAGTTTTAAAGGTAGAAAAGAACACTCGGATCGGATCGGTATCGGACGATACTGGCAAACACCGGTATCGGAATCGGATTGGAAGAGAAAAAGTGGTATCGGTACATCCCTACTTATGACACATGACATCTTAACAACTATGTGCTCATGTAACTCGTATGATACAGAGACCAGGTAAAGTGTTACCTAAATCTACAATCTGTCAATGAACTCGAAAGGTATTTTAGGAGTACAAGGCTTTGTGTGAATTAGAATGAAGGGGGGTCAGTAATCAGATGAGAAATGGGATGAATTTAGAAACTCATGCCCACCCCTCCACAAAATACCCACATTTTCCATGATGCCACACTCACGATGTAGAAAATATTTTGGACTTATATATTGGGCAATGACGTGTTTGTATTTGCATTAAGAATGGCTAAGAAAGATGAGGTGATCAAAGGAAAACCCTGCAAGGAAGCTTCACCACCAAACAAGAAAATGCAATAAAAAAGAATATAAAAAAAAAAAATAAATAAATAAGAAACAAGATCCAGCAGGTGGCAAACCCATCAAACTCATCAACTCATCAGCAGGGAAATGGGACTCGAACCCAGCAGCAAAACCAGCAGCTGAACAGAGTGCCATGATCCTGATCCTGCAAACTAGAGCTGAGAACTTTCATCAAATGCTTTAACAAACGCCTGCTCGCACACACACCCTGGCATCCAACGGGTCACAAAATGTGGTGATTGGTCAAGAATTTGCACAGAGATTAAGGAAAAGCTTCCAGATTTATCGCTGTGGATTTTTAATAAGCTTGTGTGTGTGTTTGTGTCTGTATACTGTAAGTGTTGTATTTTCCTTAGGTGCCAGTGTGTGTGTGCAAGTTTGATAGAAAGCCTCGGCGATGTGGTGCCATGCGAAACAGCACAGCTTATTGTCGTGCACAAGTGTGTTCTGACCTCTCCATCCCCAGCCTAGAGAACCCGGAGTCCACACCAGGACAGAACACACACACATACAGAGTTCACGGTTAACATCCTGGCTTCGTTGTGTACTCCGACACAAAAGATGAAGACAAAACGGCAACACCAAACAAGAAGAAACATCGCTTTGGCATAATGACAAGATTTTCTTGAGAATAAAGCGAGGAAATGATGACAAATAATAAACAGTTCATGGTTACGCTGCTTTGTAGCGACGTATTTGACTATAATCTGATCGAGCTACATTTCTGAGGCAAAATGAACACTATTAAACATTATTACACACTTTAAAAATCCACAATAAATAGAATACAGAAGAAAATGTCATTTGGCTAACAAAATACTGCTAAATATATCTGTGAAAATAGTGGCTTGCAAAAGTATATACACCCCCCCCCCCCCAACCATTTCCTTCTGCCTCTACGTTTTCCTCTAGGTGGAGTCCATTTTTCTTTAATCGATTAATTTTGGGTCTGTTAGAAGTTCAAAAATCGATTATCGATAATTTAGCTACTAAATTAGGTACTACTTTTCCATTTTGACAAAATTTTGCAAGCTTTATTGATTAATCACACACATTTCAATATTCAGTATTTGAGGAGGGGTAAATATTTATGCAAAGCACGATGTATATATTTGAAAGGGTTCATGGTTTTATATATATATATATATATATACTGTATATATATATATATATATATATATATATATATATATATATATATATATATACTGTATATACCCATCCAAATTAAACAAACACACAAAATGAATAGAAGAATTAACGCAGAGTAAGAAGATCATCGTGCCGAGCTCTGTGAAGAACGACATTGTGATTCTTTCATTAAAAGTGCTCACCTTGCTCATCTTGCTCTTGCTGTCAGCGGTGAGGAAAGACATGTTATTAATCTCGTTCATCACCACAAAGTTCTGCTCCTCACGCTTGAAGTTCTGCAAAGGTCAGAAAAGCACAAACAACAGTTGGTGGCTTTAAGTAAGGAAATCAGAATAAAAAAGCAAGAAGTCCGTCATGATGGCTTGGACAATTCCCTGCTAGAACACTAGGGGGCGTTTTGAGCCACATGCTTTTGTGCTCTCATGTGTGTTTGCCTTGTCCGATCCTTATCCCCTTTGTTGTTTTATCATTAAAACCTCTGTCTGTTTTCAATGCCTGCATTTAGATCTGGATTTCTGTTTTCTTAAAGGCACCGTTTTTAGACGACGTCTTTGGAAAAGATGCATGTATGTAGACTCACGTGAGATTTCGACCAGAAGATGAAAACCTCTCCAACCATCCTGAACAGTTCTTCAGCATCAGGATCAGGGCAGGTTAACCATCTCGCTCTTAAAAAGAAAAAAAAAAAAAAAACACAACACAACATATAAAGTTACATCTCGGTGTCACTCATTAGATCTGATTAGATCCTAGAGTTCAGAATTATTTCCAAAATAAATCTGCCTTGGATTTTGGCACAGAAACAGAAATAACATTTAAATATTAACCTTGCACACGGGGTTCGTTACAGAACGATAAGCTAATCTTTATACTGTATATCACAGCTTATGGCTGTTTAAAAACACATAAGCTGGTGGTTAAAATTATATAATAGAGAAGAAGACATTATTTGTCACATAGCTATACAGTGCAGTGTACATAGAAGTTCTGTACAGTGGCAGCTTGGCAGTGCTGAGACTTAAACACTGATCCCAGAGCCTTTTATTGCACAGCACCTGTTGTTGTCCACATAGCGGATGAGCAGTGGATAGAGAGCGTACAGGTCCCTGCAGAGCACAGCAAACTCGTCTCGGATCGTGCCTTCCTCACTGTCCACCTCCGTCTTGCCCTCCATACGCAGCTGCTCCTCCTCAGCTACGACCTTCCCCGAGCGCTTCTTCAGCTTCTCCATAGTAGGGATGAAGTGAGACTTTAGCATCTCTGGCTTGGCTCTGCTAACGATGGGCTGGGCAAAAACTGAACGAGAAAGAAAAGGATGTTGGGGCAGGAGCATGAATAACGTTGGTTATTTTATTCTGCTCAATAACCAGAACCGACGCAGAATGTGTCACAATATTCCAGACTAAAAAAAGGATTCATGAGCAAGCTTCAAGAAATATTATACTGTACGAGTCTATAAGTGTTTCAGCTCCTCCTTGGAACACAGGAATAATACATTCTAGGAAAATCGCATCTTTTTTTGTATGTATTTAAAGGATGAGACATTTGAGCTACCAACACCATGTTAATTATTGTGTTTCCGAGAACAAGAACAAAAATGATGTCAGAGATTTCAGGTCAAGAAGAAACATCAATAAGAGCAATAAATTGCTAATAAGGTTTAACCCGTGTGACACACTAACCGGCAAGTCTCTTCATCCAGGAGGCCTCGTCGATGCCAAGGTTGTTGACAACGATCTTCATGATGCTGCCAAGCAGCTGGTTGAGGTGTTCAGAGTAGACATCAGTGCAGATTTGGCCCTCGAGCTCAGGGAAGTTCTCAGGCCCTCGTTCCCACCAGCGCAGGAGGTAGTTACACAGCATGGGCAGCGTGATCTCGATCACGTGAGGCATCTCAGTGTAACGAGCTCCAGACTCGGCCAGGTCACCGATCTCTTTCATGAGCACGTCCAGCTCTGGGATGTCCAAGCACAACTCCTCCACCTGACTCGGGAGACCGAGGACTAAAGACCAAGGAGGACAGACAGATTGTAGGTCTACTGTATAAACACTTTACTCAATATTCTTATTTTGAGTTACAGTAAATTCTAAAATTCAAGCTAATTTGAAGCTTATTTTTAAATCAAAACCACATAGAAACAAATTTTCCAGATCCTTCATTATTAAGATGAGAACAAATGCATAATGATTTGAATTCTCCAGATAAAAAAATCCTTCCTTTTAAAAATCTTCCCTTTTAAAAATCCTCCCTTTTAATGAATGTTTTATTTCATTTTGAAGCATTTAACAAGTGTACTATTTGCAATATTACATATTTACAATAAATTCAATTCCTTTGTCATTCAGTATGTTACGTTTAATTATTTCTTTGATTGCTTTATTTTTATTTTATTATATTATATATTATTACTGTTTTTATTTTGACTCATTTATTTGTCATAAAACCATTTCACTGGATTTTTACTGTGTATGACTGTAATACTGTATGAAAATATTTTTACATAGAGAAAGTTCCAAAAGTAATGGCACTGATTTCTCTGTACACATTCTTAGAATTATTGAACCGTATTGAACATCTCACTGCTCTCCGAAGGGTTCAACATAGAGAGAAACCTCTTTTTAAGAGTGTGATTGACACAAGAGAAGGAAACTGATGCTCACTTGCTCGCTCTCTTGGTGTCTTTGTTGTGTAGACTGAGTATGTGTTGAACTCATTAAGCCGAGGCTCCAGAAACGCCACAGGCATGGCAGCAGCCAAATGAGCCAGACACTCACCAAGAGCAGGCCTCAGCCTGGGAAACAGAGCATTACACACACCTAACAAACCTCATGTGACATGAGCCATGAGTGAAGGTGTTACATTTCTGACTATTTAAACATAAAAACTAGAAGAAGATTCACTCACCTTTCAGCGTGAGGGGTCTTTACTGTACCCACTGAGTAGATGCTGCACGTGAGACGATAGCAGGATATCTGCAAGTCATCCACTGGATGGATGGATGGATGGATGGATGGATGGAAGGAAGGAAGGAAGGAAGGAAGGAAGGAAGGAAGGAAGGAAGGAAGGAAGGGAGGGAGGGAGGGAGGGGGGAGGGAGGGAGGGGAGGAGGAATTGAGATAGTATGAATTAGGGATTAAGTTAAGTTGCAGTTCGTAGGAAGGATTTCTGTAATGAATTACTTACATTATATATTAATTAAGTCTTAAGTCTACCTTCATTAATTATTTACCTCCCCCCTTATCCTTCCTTCTTCCTTCTTTCCTTCCTTCCCTTTCCTTCCCCTCCTCCTTCCTTCCTTCCTTCTCTCTTCCCTCCTTCCCTTTCTTTTACTCTCTTACCTCCCTTACTACATGCGTCTGACCCTTCCCTTCCTTCTTTCCCTGCTTCCTTCGTTTTCCTTTCTTCCTTCCTTCTTTCTTCTTTCCTTCCTCCCCTTCCTTCTTTCGTTCTTTTATACTCTCTTTCCTCCTTCCTCCCCTCTCTCTCCTTCCCTCTCTGCCCTCCTCCGCCTCCCAATTTTCTTTTTTCTCACTCCCTCGCCCCTCTCCCCTCCCTCGCCCTCGCCCGCCCTCTCGCTCGCCCCCGCTCGCCCGCCCGCCAGCCGCTCCCCTCCCTGGCCCGCCCGCCCGCCCGCCCCCCGTCGCCCCGCCCGAAAGAAAGATGAGAAGATAGTACGTCCTGCAATCAAGCTACATTGTCAAGCTGCTAAAACATGAATGTCTGCCAGCGTTGGTGTGACAGACTTACAGATGACATCATCACCAAACTGGTGCTGAGCGATGTGGTCGAA
Source organism: Tachysurus fulvidraco (assembly GCF_022655615.1). Classification (NCBI taxonomy): domain Eukaryota; kingdom Metazoa; phylum Chordata; class Actinopteri; order Siluriformes; family Bagridae; genus Tachysurus; species Tachysurus fulvidraco. Next base: position 3,898,546 of record NC_062530.1, on the reverse strand, counting down.
CAGGGACGTGAGCACTGGCAGCAGAGCCACGGTGGTGTAGTTAATGTTCTGAGACACACCTTTAACCTGTAAAGACAAAGATGTGTGCAGTGAGTCAGATAGTCAGTGGTTTGTGTTACAACAAGCATATGATTGTGTTGCATTAACAAAGCAGTGAAGACGTCTGAAGTCTGTTCCCCTGCTTCATCTCTCACCTGGTTTTTGGTGGACACCTTGCCCAGTTTAAGGTTCTCAACCATCTTCTCAATGTCATCAGCAGCGCTCTCAAAGAACGAACGGAGGCCTGCTTTTACGATCTCCGGTCCAGATTTCATCACAGTTCTGCAGAAAGAGGGAGTTACTTCGGTGCTTCTTGTAGTTGGTTTGTGACCTTTCACAAGTTTTAGAATCATCTAAAATAAAGATCTTTAACTGTCCAGCTTGAGCCTGTGACCATGAGAGCTAGATTCCAGATCACATGGCAGACAGGAGAGGAACCTGACATGATCATCTGCTGATCTTCTACTTTAAGTGTCCCTGTTTTCTTCTCACCATGGAGGTAAAGCGTGATAAGATGAGGTAAGATATCTCTCCTGGCAGCTTTCTAATTAACTACTCAGACCTGTTGTAGTTGTTTTTATATCAAATCCCAACAGATCATCAAGTTTATGAAATACTACATAACCACCTACAGTGTCACGGTTCAATTATTTCCCCTATTGTGATGTTTGATGTGAACGTTAACCGAAGCTCTCAATCTGCATCTGCACGATAAATGGATTCATTGTGCTGCTACGTGATTGGCTGACTGTATACCTGCATAAATAAGCAGGTGTATAGGTGTTCCTATTAAAGTGCACAGTCACAGTACATACATATTTGTGAGTATTTTTTTGAGTAAAAAAGAGAAAGCTTAGGTCAACAGTATACAAGCTACAGAAATAAAAATCTAAAAACTACAAACTCATCTCCACCGTACCTGGCATCCAGTGAACGAGACAGGATGTGTAAGCAGTTTACCACTGCTGAAGCATCAGTTCCTGTACACAACACATGTCATGAATACCAGTCAAATGTACAGTTTCCTTTAATAGAGCACTGAAGATCGCACCCCATTTCACTGAGAACTTAATCCTACTGCTCACTTTAAACCAGGATTAGTGTAAGAATTAGTGCTCTTTTTTTTTTGTTAAATTGTTTATTAGTAGACAACATTTGCCAGTATGATTTACCCATGCCAAGTCACTAAGCATCCTTCAGTGTCAGAAAAACATAATAAAAAAGTATTATTATTATTATTATTATTATTATTATTATTATTATTATTATTATTATTATTATTATTATTAAGTATTATAAGTATTATATTATTATATTAGTGTTGTTATTATAATTTATGTATTTATTTGCTTGTTTTTGTTTGTGTACTGCTTATTATTATTATTATTATTATTATTATTATTATTATTATTATTATTATTATTATTATTATTATTATTATAGCTGGTGTGGTTTATTCATTTATTTGTTTGTTTGTGTATTGCTAATAATAATAATAATAATAATAATAATAATAATAATAATAATAATAATAATAATATATTATTATTATTATTATTATTATTATTATTATTATTATTATTATTATTATTATTATTATTATTATAGCTGGTGTGGTTTATTCATTTATTTGTTTGTTTGTGTATTGCTAATAATAATAATAATAACAACAACAACAATAATAATAATAATAATAATAATAATAATAATAATAGTTGGTGTTATTATTATTATTATTATTATTATTATTATTATTGATGCATTCATACATTTTTATTTCAGAATGAGATTGAGAACATACCACTACTGATACCAAAATCAGTGACTAATGTCAATAAACATTTTATTGTACTTTTTCCACCATGTTTGTTATATTGTGTCTTTCCCAAATTCAAAGAACTGCTAAAAAACTTCGCACACACTCTGTCCAAAAACATTTAATAAGTTTAAATGTTTAAGTTTAAGCACAATATCTCTCTGCATTATTTATTTCATAAATAAAGATTATCGGAATCCCTTGGACCAACAGACGTTGTTTTCACTCACTTAGTTTTTTATTTCTAGTGTTGTATTTTAAAATGATGCTCTAGTTCTTCCTCCAGGAGGAGGAGATTTTCACAGTTGCTTTAGATCGCAATCACATACAGTATGTGAAGACTTTCTATGATACAGTAGCTGTACTTTTGTTCCACACACATGAACTGAACAAGGCTTGGTGTGAGTGCTGTTGTGATGATGTCACACGACGTGTCCTGGCTTAAAGTCGTATAAACTCTGTTGTCGTTTTTAAAATGTCACCCTCCTCCGAATATGTAAGAGTTTGCTTGATTTTTACGTTTATTTTTGGGTAGACTGAAAAATCATTGCATGTTAATATCACAAATATTATCTCGTCAGAGCATTTTTATCATTTTTATCGTTTCTTTTCAAGTACGGAAAAATAAGAATATAAATAATTGAATAGATTATGAGATGAACAATAGCAGATAACAGTATCGCTATTAACGCACCCTTCATTATTATTCTCATTTTCTGAGTGCAGTCATGGATGAAAGTATTGTACAGCATTGTGCTCTCTAATTCTAAGATCTTTATGAAATAAAACCTCGGTTTAAAAGAACTGCTCGACGATGACTACGGTCACAATGGTTGCAATGACAAAGCACATGCTGAATACTGCAAAAAAAAACTGGAGCCGTTTTTCTGTGGTTTGATTTTTTTGTAAAAGATCGAGTGCTTAATATCATTTGAAAGTAACGTCGTCTTGACTTTATCACCAAGTCAGCGCTGTGCTGCAAAGAGTTAAGCGAAGCACGGCAAATCACAGCAAGGCCACAGCAACAACGTGAGAGAGGAGGTGTGTTTATAAGGGAGAGAAATAAAAATAAAGGGAAGGAGGGAAAAGCAAAATGGAAGCTAGTATGAATTAGGATAAGAGAGATGGCCAGTGGCATCAAACCCTTACGCTGGTTTCTTACCAAAGAGGGAAACTCTGTGCCTCACTAGAGCAGCCAACTTACAGAAGATACTGAGGCATGAAGAAAGAGAGAGAAAGGGGGAGGGGGGGGAAGAGAGATGAAAGAATATGGGGGGAGGAGAAGAAAGAGGGTGAAGGTTTGAGCCATGAAAACAGAAAGGAAGAAATTAACATGGTCCAGTAAAACAATGAGGAGACAGAGAAAAGACAGGGCATTGGGACATGGAGTACCAGAGGAGGAAGAGGATACAAGGAGCAGATGCATCTTCATCATGTAAGAGCTTTCAAAAGCATTAAAGTTTGTTATCATTCGAAATATGCACCGCTCTGTTTGGTCTCTTTTAGCAACTGAAGGTAAATTACCTGGCAATCATCTCTTTTTCCTTGTTGGAGGCATGACCACCGCTGCCTAGAACTTTAGCAGGAGTGGAAAGGAAGTAGAGGCAGTGGTTTTTAAAGTACTGGTTAACCAGCGGCAGCAGGATCTAATAAAAAAACAACAACCATAGACTCTTTAATGGGCGCGATCATGGATTGGTGAGTTTTGCTAATTACAAAGAGTGAAGTTGTGTCACCTTGGCAAAAAATTTGATCTCCTGCTCGTGAGGGGATTTCTCGACTCTTCCACTACTCACAACAGCCTCTGGATTAACACACACACACACACACACACACACACACACACACACACACACACACACACACACACACAAATATCAACAGATATCACACTAAATTCCGAATGTTTTCACATGAAGCATTATCTGAGACTCACCCAGATGTGCAATGAACTCTTGCGCAATCTCCATCCATTTCAGCAGCTTCTGGAGGAAACCGTAAGCAAAACGTTTCTCGATGGAAGAGATCTCCTGCTCCATGTCCTTCAAACCCCTGTAGAGAGATAGGGAGAGAGAGGGGGGAGAGAGAGAGAGAGAGAGAGAGAGAGAGAGAGAGAGAGAGAGAGAGAGAGAGAGAGAGATAGGGGGAGAGAGAGAGATAGGTAGAGAGAGAGAGAGAGGAGAGAGAAAGAGAGAGAGAGACAGAGAGAGAGAGAGAGACATAGAGAGATAGAGATATAAGAGAGATATAGAGAGAAGAGAATAGATAATATTAGATTAGTATATTTACAGCAATATATATATATATATATATATATATATCTATATATATATTTGTTTACACCATATATATATATATCTATCTATCTATCTCTCTCTCTCTCTCTCTCTCTCTCTCTTTTTCTCTCATCTTTCTCTCTTTCTTTTTCTTTCTCTATCTCTCTCTCTCTTCTCTCTTTTTCTTCTCTCTTTATCTCTCTCTCTTCCCTCTCTTCTCTCTCTCTCCTCTCTCTCTTCTTCAAGTTTACCCCTCCCCTCTTTTTTTTTTAAACGTTTTACAACAGACTATAAGATAATAACTGTACTGTACCTAGTGACAGCATATCCTTCAAACTGGAGGAATTTCAGCAGGTCTTGGGCTTTCTCCCTGTCCCGGGCTTTCTCCTTGGCCGTCAGGGTGTCATAAGGGACAAGTAGGGGATGAGTACCACCACCTGTGGAATTGTTACAGAATGATTTGATTTTCCATTCAAGTCAAGAGAAATGACACAACAATTAAACAACACAGAAACTAAATAACAACGTATCTGTGCATCATGCTAACTAAGAAAGTCACTTTTGCTCCAAAGTATCTTAAAGTCAGGGAGAAAATAGGTCTCGAACATCTAAATAGGTCTTGAACATCTAATGGCGTAAAATTGACCAATCAGAGAGCAGTAAAAAAACATTTTCAGGAGAGGCTTGATTTTCTCCAGCAAATAGTCCAGGATTCAAATACTTGTACAGGTGAATTCAGATCATTCTCATCATTGATTGGTCAAAAAGACAAACAAACAAACAAACAAACATATAATAAATAAATTCAGCCTCTAGATCTCACCTTTGGCTTGAAGCTCCAGCTTCTTCTTCCTGCCCCAGGTATTGTGGTAATTTTCAGCCAGTTGTTCCGCCATTGACTAGATATTAGAGAAGCACACAGAGAAAGTTCTTTGTGCAAGAGCAACTAAGATAGATATTAATGTTCTGATATGTGTATATAAGGCTTTTATCCTATTGCATACCTGCAGCTCTCTGGACAAAGCCATGGTGGTTAAATCCACAGGCTGGGGTGAGTATCCCTGACTAGGATCATAAGTAGCCTGCAGGGATGCACAAACACATCAGGTTTAGACGGTCAGCCCTTTTTCTTTCATTTATCTTCTGTTTTCTCAGAGTTACCTGAGCGGTTTGTGAGATCTTCCTTGTGGCGGCTTTCTCAACCTTCTCACCCTCATCTCGAGCTTTCTCTAAAGTCCACTCCCAGGCCAGCATGGCTTTAATGGATTCTTTGATTGGCCAGCGGTAGATCTCCTTATCCTGATTAAAGACAGATCATACACACATGACGCAATCTGATCATTTTCCAGCGAAATAACCATGTGAATATAATACCCACAATGCACACATCCAGACCTTTTCAGAGAAGGTTTTATAAGGCCGAAGCATAGGATGAGTCTTCCCAATCTCATCCAGTGTCTCTCCGTAGGTCCAGTTATTTTGTGTCTAAACACAGAAAACTTTTGTTTTATAATGTAGTGTTTTTTTTACAGGTTAAATATTTGAGGTAAAATTTCTGGTCATGTGACTAACCTTCTCAAAGGCCCATCTATCGTGAGTGTGCTCTGCAAATTTGTTGATGAAGGCGTCTAGTTTCTCTGGGATGATGGTGCTGTGAGGAGACGAGCGAAGGGACAGGACGGACATTTTAGACAGCATTTATTTATAATAAATGTTTAATAGAAATTTTAGAGGTTAGTGTAAAACATCTGTCAAAGCTTTAACAAGACTTTCTGTAGAATCAGTAGATCATGTACACGAGTTGGTGCTCTGGTAAAGACCCAGGCATCATGACTCAGTTCCTGCCATTTAATAACAACAACATTTTTGATGCTTTATGTTGTTTAAGATAAATTATAAAAAGTTGTTTCTCACTAATTCATTTTGAACAAACTGAATACAGAAACATCAAATAAAGTTCAAAACATAACCAAGGCATGTAAACATTTGAGATCTTTAGGATTTTGGGATTTAAAATAGTTCACATCCCTTGGCTACTAAACTAAGGAACAGATTGAGATGCACATAAAATTTTGTAGTTTTTTTTCTAGAACTTTTATTATGCCCCAGAGCGATCTTAATACTGATGATGATGAAGCTGTAACTGAAGATGAATGTATGAATAAATAAATGGATGGATGGATTAATGAATGAATGGATATATGAATGGATGAATGAATGAATGAATGAATGAATGAATGAATGAGCAAACGTACAAATGATATGTTGAATGAATGAATGAATGAATGAATCCCACAGCAGCCCTTAGACCTTCATTATAATTGAGTTTTGATGTATATGTTGGAGACCAGTGTAATTATGTTGGAGACCAGTGTAATTATGTTAGATACTAGTGTCCAGTGTAATTATGTTGGAGACCAGTGTCCAGTGTAATAATGTTGGAGACCAGTGTATTTATGTTAGATACTAGTGTCCAGTGCAATTATGTTGGAGACCAGTGTAATTATGTTGGAGACCAGTGTAAACATGTTGGAGACCAGTGTAAACATGTTAGAGACCAGTGTAAACATGTTAGAGACCAGTGTAAACATGTTAGAGACCAGTGTAAACATATTAGAGACCAGTGTAAACATGTTAGAGACCAGTGTAAATATGTTGGAGACCAGTGTAAACATGTTAGAGACCAGTGTAAACATGTTAGAGACCAGTGTAAACATGTTAGAGACCAGTGTAAACATGTTAGAGACCAGTGTAAACATGTTAGAGACCAGTGTAAACATGTTAGAGACCAGTGTAAACATATTAGAGACCAGTGTAAACATGTTAGAGACCAGTGTAAATATCCAGGAGTACTCTTCAACAATAGCTTTTTTTAATTTTAATTTCATTTTCATTTCATTTTCTTTTTTTAATACTGAAGCTCACTCACTTGGTTGTCTCAACAGGCCTGGGATCAAAGTTGCCCTCAGCATCAACTGTAGCTTTTTTCTCTGTTGCAGAATAGCTGGCATCTACATAGTCAGGAGGAATGGCACCAGCGATGGCACAGATGCATGGCATCGCGATCTTAAACAGCTCTGCATCAAATTTCTGTCAAAACAATCCATGGGCTCGTCTTAGCAGATGTTCATTCCTAGATTACTTTTCTCAAAGCTCCCTGCTCACTTTCATGTATGTGGGTCTCACCTTGTGTGCTAGAGACTCAAAGATTCCCCAGAAAAGTTTGCGTGAGAGATGCAGCTCCTCCTCGGAGGTGGTGCCAAAATTTGCCCAGCCATTTGGAAGGCAGTAGTACTTCCAGCAGCGCTCATAGTGATTAGTCAGCAGCTGATATATATATGAGAAATAAAGATTAAATGCCTCATATGTAATCTTTAAAGGAATGAAGTGCAAGAGTGTGAAAACGAGCGAAGAACAAGCGGCCGTACTTTCAGAGGCATCTTGGCATATTCGTTGAGGATCGGCACATCGAATACAAGTCTACGCAACAGATGCTGCAGCATTGATGGGTGCAGGTACCTGAAAACAAACAAGCAGATGCTATGCTGCTAACATGGAAAATGTCAAACTGTCTACAAAAAGGTTTCTAAATATACTAAACCTTGTACTTGTACTTATACACAGATACCTACTATTTTCACATATTCTGTATCCTGAGATTATTATACACTGTAATCGATGGTTAAACAAAACTTCACCTGCTGCCTTAAAAAACGTGAGTAAACCAGCCAACACAATGGATCACTTCAAGCTTTAAAATCAATCAATTGGACAAATGGAGTGTAATATATACAGGATACATTAGAATAAAAATTCTGTTCAGTTTATTGATCAACAGAAGTCTCACTGACTTGACCAAGGACATGAGGCAGTCCTCGATGACATCACGCTGGGCTTTGGTGAGCGCGCGGCCACGGGACAGTCTGTAGATGGTATGCAGCATGGAGTCGATCATGATGGCGCGGTGGTCAGTACCCGCAAACAGCGGAGCGCACTTGGTCAGAAGCGGCAGCACGGCTGAACACAGATAACGGTTGAGCGCCAAGGCCATCTCTGTGGTGCTGAATGCCACCTAAAGATAAATACAGACAGAAAGGCGTCCAGATATTTTGTCCAGATATTTCCATTCAATGCCGTAAACCTAATCGCTTTTAGATTTTCATGTGTATTACAGTAGAATTAGGGTGACTGGATATCACACAAATCTATCTGTAAGTCTAATAAGACTAGGAAAGGTTTTTTTGAAGTTTTACAGTTTTTGCGAGTAAAATTAAAAGCAATTCGTATTTCTGATTGATCCAACAAATAAATACGATGCTAGGAAATATTTATTAATTTCATAAAACCAATGTGTTCTTTGATGTTTTTTATGATTGTATTAATTTACCTTCATTGCAAAGGTTTGGGTGAAGCTTTATGTGTTAGTCTAGATTTCTAGATAATTTACTATTTTCATTTCATTTCAATTCAATTCAGGGGGGCACGTTGGCTTAGTGGTTAGCACGTTCGCCTCACACCTCCAAGGTTGGGGGTTCGATTCCCGCCTCCGCCTTGTGTGTGTGGAGTTTGCATGTTCTCCCCGTGCCTCAGGGGTTGCCTCAGGGGTTTCCTCCGGGTACTCCGGTTTCCTCCCCGGTCCAAAGACATGCATGGTAGGTTGATTGGCATCTCTGGAAATTTGTCTGTAGTGTGTGAGTGAATGAGAGTGTGTGTGTGTGCCCTGTGATGGGTTGGCACTCCGTCCAGGGTGTATCCTGCCTTGATGCCTGATGACGCCTGAGATAGGCACAGGCCCATGACCCAAGGTAGTTCGGATAAAGCGGTAGAAAATGAATGAATGAATTCAATTCAGTTTACATTTATAGTAATACAGCTTTATAGGAATATAAATAGAATATTTTCCTTCTCTGTCTCACTCGTTTGAACCTAGTTCAGGCTTGGGAATGATGGGAGATGAAACGGATAACTTCTGACCATAAAAACCTCCATAATAATCTGTGTGGTGGAACTTTATTGGGAGACACAGAACTAACAGATATATAGTATAGAAATAAACAGTTTATATGTATCCAAGCATCTACAGTATGTTGTTAATGTACTTGTGTCTATCTTCCCTTATATGTTATAAAATAAACGACAGTTCACCGTGTCCAGAGATGCTGTGGCCCTCATGTCCGGGAGGAAGCCGACTTCCAGCACATGCAACAGAAAGTCTTGGTTATCAATACCATACACTCTGTCAAGGAACAACACCATGGAGGCTTTGTGGTCTGGGACAAAACTGGCAGACATCTTGGGCTCGACAATCTGGCCATCTATGGAAAGGAAAAACATTAGGGAAAGTATCATAAAAAAACGATGAATTGGAATTTTCTGTATCCTGCTAGCATACCTTTCCCATAGCTTGGGATCTGCACAGGAAGACTGATGACTCCTACCAGGTCTTCAATAGGAACCAAAGACCTCAAAATAGCTCTGATTCTCAAAGCCTCACCCTTACCAGCCTGGATCAACTGTGGAGACAAAGGACAGACCAAATATTTTTCTGGTAAATGATCCATTTTCTGGTAAATGATAGATAGATAGATAGATAGATAGATAGATAGATAGATAGATAGATAGATAGATAGATAGATAGATAGATAGATAGATAGATAGATAGATAGATAGATAGATAGATAGATAGATTATATATATATATATAAACACTACAATATATTTGACTTTAGAACTTCAATATAGGGCACAATAAGTTAAATGTAAGGTAGGAGTGCAGATATGAAACAAAATAAATCACAACTTAATTTGTAATCAAGAGGTTACAAATTTTCCGTACTCAGTGAGCATATTATATTTTACTCACGTGCATCTCAGGGGCACAGCGGCCCAGCAAGTCAATAAGTGCTGAGTAGAACGACATGATAGCATTCCCAAGATGCACCCTGTTCTCTTGTTGCTCCTCTCCACCGAACCTGAACCAATCACAGTATATAACACTTTAGAGACAGTTCATAAATAAAGTCAGCAGGTACTGTGGGATGAAGATTAATAAATCAGTACATGAAGCGTCTGTCTTTCTTCGGGGTCGGTCCATCCCTGGCTGGATCCTCTGAGATCTTAATGGCATCCTCCATCGCAGCCAGCAGTCCAGCTCCTCCCTCTCCTCTCAGGGCGGGGCCAAAGCACTCAGGACGGCGGATCAGCAGACGCACCACCACGTTAGCGTTCTCCTCTACACTCTCGCCTGCACAGGACGCTTCAGTGTAAGTCTCAGGAATACACTTAACTACAACTTCATAATACACAATACTCTTATGTACTATTCTAGATCTACTTGTTAACTAGTTCACTCAAAACAAAACAAAACAAAACAATATATATATATATCCTCCTGTTCAGTTGTGTCCATGTTAATTCATTGTAAGACTTTGTCATGTCTTACAAGACAGTGGTGTTAACATGAAGCTCATATGAAAGAAGACACTCAGAGATGTAAGAATTTATGAGTTTTATAAGTATTTCTGTTTTTTTTTCCCCTAGCCATAGGTTCAATAAATTTCTAGAAAAGTTTCAAAAGAAAAATTGTTCAAAACAAATGTTTCCAGCTTCAAAGTAAGCTTTGTGATATCAAACCCATTTCTGTTCTCTGACATTATTAATTAAAGGATTTAAAGGACTAAAAGGATAAAATGCTCTTACTTGTATATTTGATCTGTTTTAAAGTTTTTTAAATGTTTCAAAAGAAACAAATGATCTCCTGTTTTCTAGCAGGTATTCATTCATTTTCTACCGAACTACCTCGGGTCACCGGGAGCCTGTGCCTATCTCAGGCGTCATCGGGCATCGAGGCAGGATACACCCTGGACGGAGTGCCAACCCATCGCAGGGCACACACACACACACACTCTCATTCACTCACACACACACACACACTACGGACAATTTTCCAGAGATGCCAATCAACCTACCATGCATGTATTTGGACCGGGGGAGGAAACCGGAGTACCCGGAGGAAACCCCCGAGGCACGGGGAGAACATGCAAACTCCACACACACACAAGGCAGAGGGGGGGATCGAACCCCCAACCCTGGAGGTGTGAGGCAAACATGCTAACCACTAAGCGACCGTGAACCCCCACCCCCCACCCCCACCCCTCCAAGCTGGTATTAGTTATTCTAATTAGTTATTAGTTATCTGTCTCTCTTCAACCTCATTCTGAAGTTAATTCTATAAAAATGGCAAAAGCTTGTTTACTCTGTCAAATTATGCTTAATAAATCCTTCCTCATTCAAAGCTGTACCATAGCATGTCCCAGCTGGAACATCTTTCAGAGCATCAACGTCTTCTAGCCAATCAGAAGCCAGCATTCTAGTATAAGTAGATCTAATGGCTAAGCTGTAAATGTGCCTCATTATTATTCTGAAAAATATTTTATGCTCATGTTTTAAGTGCTGAAACAGAATGTTAAATTTGTGTAAAGGAAGCTGGGTGAAAAAAACAAAAAAACACTGACCGTTAACAAACACAGCGAATCGGAGGAAGTCCAGGTAGCGCTCTCCGCCGCTGGGGTTCCAGCCGATGTCTGGATAACCTTTAGACAAAAGCATTGGGCACATCTGCAGGCCACATCCAGCAAGATATGTCACCACCTAATAGAGAAGATTAACATTGTGAACATTTCTGTACGTCTTTCCATCTCTGCAGTTAATGCGTGGCTAAATGATCTCACCATCTCAAGGTCTTGCTCCTGCAGCGCTAAAGCCAGCTCGTTGTTGTCGATACAGGAAGCTGCAGCTACATCCAGGGGTGTAGATCCACGCATTCCTGGACAAATAACCTTCTTTTAGACACAGATCCCACATCATAATTTCCACATAATCATGTTTACTCTGAATTACACAGGCAGCCGTACCCAGGCCGATGCCACTGTTCTGAAGCAGGTAGGAAAGATGATCGAACATGGAGCGTTGGTTCTGACGACTGATGCGGCAGAAATAACACAGGAAGCGACAGCAGTTCGTCACCATTTGGGGGAATCTAATCTCCTTTTAGAAAGATTTATAAGCAGGTTAATCATTCTGATCTATTTGAAAAACAAACAAAAATAAATATTGCCCTTTACCCTTTTTACCAGTACACTGCCGGTCCATTCTGGTGACTTATGGGACATTTTAAATCCGTATAAAAAATTCATTATTTTATCGCCGCAAGTCTGATCTGAAATGAGTCAGAACATCAGTGTGAGACGTTTGTTTTCCCTTTACTGATAACCTACACAGAATTTTGGTGGTTGAAGATCATCTCATAGAGCAGAAATAGGTTTGATATTAGCATTTACTTTAAAAATACAAACGTTTGTCTGCCAATAAAACTGTTTTTGTTTGAAACCTTTCTATGATATATCACCACTATGTTTTAGGGAAAACATAAATAGTTATAAAACACTTCTAATTCTTAAAGCTCTGAGCGTCTACTTTTATACGAGCTTGATTTTAACCACCGGTGTGTAACATCACGACCTGCTACACTCTCTTTAATCCGGCAGAAAGACCCTAACTCCAATTTTGACCCACTTCCGTGTCAAGATCGTTTCTGGTTTCCACAACATTTAAACAGCGTGCACGCTAACGCTAATACGAAGTATTGTTCCTTAGTGTCCATACCGAGACTTACTGTACTACATCGCCATTATTTGCCTTACTGTGTTTGTTTCTATTACTACGATTTTTAGCTTTGCCTGTTTTTCGGATTTCTTTGCCAGTGTGATTATTAGCTTCCACAATTCTGATTATTTTAACCTTTTTTTTTTTTTTTTTTTTTTTTTTTTTTTTTTTTTACTGTGCTTTTTTTTGTATCACGTTTTTAATTTGTTGTCCCTGGATTTTCCTATTAAATCTGTAAATGGATCCCAAACGCTCTGCCTCCAGAGCTTCGTTACACAGTATGAAGTGATATATGACAAATACATTCAGTGATCAACATGAAAAATAACCAAACAGGCACCAATCCCATTTTTCCCCACTAGTAAAAAGAGTTAAAAAATATTGTTCTGTTGAGTCACCTTTGAGTCTCCTCCACCTCCGAGCACGTTGACCATGACCTCCATAACGGTCTCATGCATGCCAAGAGCCCTCATTAGGTTAGGATGCTGGTAGAACACCTTATTGTTCATGATGTTACTGTGAGACAAAATACAAGCGTAGAGATTAACTTCTTTAGTACTGAGAACAAACATGAACAGTAGAACATATCTCAGGAGAACGGAGAGATTTTTTAGATTTATGAGCTGTTTAAACAGCATGTTATTAACCCGATGCTCTGAATCATGAGCGTCTCCTCCTCAGGACCCATCTGAACGATGAGAAGGGAGCGGATCTGGCCCAGACACTCTAGAAGGTCCATGGTGTCCTGCACAGACACACCGTTGATGGCATAGGCTTTGGGCAGAGCTCGTATCAACTCGCCCAGAGAGTCATACTGCCGGTGCAGCAGGCTGAACATCATTCGCACTAGCTCTGGGTTTTGGATGAATGACTCCTGCGCCCAGTGGATCACAGTGTGAGAGGTCAGCTCCTGCAGTGTGCCTGGAATAAGGAAATATTTCAAATAAATTTTTCCATATTATTCCTGTTGCATCATCCGTCGATCGAGTCCATGATCATTGTCTTTCAAGAACTTTATTAACTTTATTCATCTGAATTATTTAACTTTCTAGGCCAAGACACTTCATGTGTAGTGAAAATATCTCTGTATCAGAATCTCAATGATTAGAAATCATAGCATAGTAACTGGGATTAAAATATTTCTTTCATAAAATAAAGAAATATTGTTTCCTATTTAGATTTTATAGCAGCAATAGTAGCATCGGGTGCAGTAGTAATACCAGCAGTAACAGTAATAATACTGTAGTAGACGTAGCGGCTGTATTATTATTAGTAGTAAAAGTAGTAATAGATCCAGCAGTAGCAGTAGAAGCAGTAGCACTACCTGGAAGAGAAGTAGTCACAGCACTAACCGTGCAGTAGCAGGAAAAGTACAAGTAATAGTAGCAGTAGCACTAGCAGTTGGTGCAGTAGTAGCACCAGTAACAGCAGTAGTAGCACCAGTAACAGCAGTAGTAGCACCATCAGCAGCAGTAACTGTACAGTACCAGTTATAGTAGCACCAGTAACAGCAGTAGAACCAGCAGTACCGGTACCAGTAATAGTAGCAGTAGCACTAGCAGTAGTAGCACCAGTAACAGCAGCAGTAGTACCAGTAACGATAGTAATAGTACCAGCAGTAGCAGTAACTGTACCAGTAATGGTAGCACCAGCAACAGCACTAGTACCACCAGTAACAATAGCAGTAGCACCAGCAGTACCAGTAGCTACCAGTAATCGTAGCATTAGCACTAGCAGTAGTAGCACCAGCAGTAGTAGCACCAGTAACATCAGTAGTAGCACCAGTAACATCAGTAGTAGCACCAGTAACAGCAGTAGTAGCACCAGTAACAGCAGTAGTAGCACCAATAACAGCAGTAGTAGCACTAGCAGTAGTAGCATCAGTAACAGCAGTGGTAGCACTAGCAGTAGTAGCATCAGCAATAGTAGCATCAGCAGTAGTAGCACCATCAGTAACAGCAGTAGTAGCATCAGTAGTAGTAGCATCAGCAGTAGTAGCACCACCAGTAACAGCAGTGGTAGCACTAGCAGTAGTAGCATCAGCAGTAGTAGCATCAGCAGTAGTAGCATCAGCAGTAGCAAAAATGATTCTGTAATATCATGTACATTACTTGATTTTTTAAAATAGATTTTTAGAGAAACACAACACATTTGTTACTCACTTGGTTTTGGCTCTTCTTCGGGTTCAGTCTCTTCTTCCTCTTGCTGTTTACGCAAATTCTTAACTCTTTCCACCAGCTTGAGCAATCTTCCTTTCAGCGAAATGTCCACCTCTTCCTCCTCCTCTTCTTCTTCCAGGTGTATACCTGAAACCAGGGATTAGTTATTTTCAAAATAACGCTCAGCAAAGAAGAATAAGTGTAAAATCTAACAATAACACACAAGTCAGTCAAGAAATAGCCACAATATTCTCATGATAAGTCACGAGAATCATCCTTAGTGATCGGTTGAGGACGAGGAGACAGTTTACGACTCACCACAGTGATTCAGGAGGTCACTGTGGAACATCTGGAGATATTCTCGGACTTCTTCTGGCACCGGACACTCCTCATCATCAGGACTGTGCTTAAAGTTAGTCAGCATGATAACCTGGGCAAAGAAAATACCAAAATATCTCAAACTCATGCTAACGGAGACTGTGTGTGTGTTTACCTGATGATGACGAGGACAGAGCACAGTGAGGTGTTTGTGCAGACATGTGAGTGTGTGTGAGTGTGTGTGTGTGTGTGTGTGTGTGTGTGTGTGTGTGTGTGTGTGTGTGTGTGTGTGTGTGTACACCTGCTCTTGAGGAGGAGACCGGAACTCTCTGGTCCTTCGGGCCGTCTCAGCAGCACTCATGGTGAAAGCTCTCATGAGCTGATTGTATCGCTCTCGTTGGTTGGTCTGGATGTGTTGGACAAACCTATCAGAGAAAGCAATGATGGCTTCCACACGGTGCCTCAGCTCACAGTCACAGAAATACTGCAGCAGGATGCACATCTGAGAGCAAGAGAGCGAGAGAGAGCAAGAGAGAGAAAGATGTAGCAGCAACCATAGAAGTAGTGTCTATACTTGCAGTAGTAGCAGTAGTAAAGCTCACCTGCAGTTTGACTGACTCAGGAAGCTTCATTTGCAACAGTCCTTCCTCTGGTGCATCCTCTTCTTTCTCTTCTCCGTCTTCTTCTCCCTCCTCAGCCTCTTTCTCCTCCTCTGCTTTTTCTCCATCAACCTTTTGTCCATCCTTCTGCTCCTCCTCTGCCTTCTCTGTCTCATCTCCCTCTGCTCCTTCCTCCTTCTTAAGTGCTTTCAGCTCCTCATCCTCTTCCTCTTCTCCTACTCCTTCGTCCAGCAGCTCCGCATCTCCCTCCTTGGCCTCCTCCTTCGCTTTGGTTTCCTCTCCTTTCTCTTGAGTTGTAGCTTCCTCCTTTTCCCCTTCTTCTTCCTCTTCTGAGGCTTTCTTTTTGGCCGAGCTGAAGACGTTTGGGTCGATCATCTTTAGGATGTGCTTGACGTCATCATCGTTGAAGATTCCCATGATAAGGAGAGTGCTGATGAGTTTGAGGATGGGCACAAAGTGGAACTCGACGCTGCCTCCTACCGGATCACGCATGGCCTGACTGCCGTCCATTACGGCCTCAGTTAGCATGCACAGAGACTTGGTTTTTAGTTCCTATAGGACATTGTATCGCAGTTAGTGCTTTATAGATAATCACAGTAGACATTTATTTAGGTCTTAAGTAAGCTATTTAAATATAAACATTGCAAAAGCATTAAAACTAATACAGATACACAGGTCTATGATTCCCGATACACTAGTTGCTAGAATGCTTCAACGGCACTCCAACACCGATGCTCCACATGCTCGACACGGGATACTGCCACATATCTTACCTGCAGTGGGAAGATAGGGCTCAGCGTGTAAAGGTCTGGATCAGTGCCTACAAAGTTAATAGGTGAGAAGTGGAGTTTGGGCCTGAGGCAGGTGGTCAGACCCACACCTGGCAGATCATGGGCTTGTTCGGTGTCTGGATACAGAGTGATACTGAGCGTCTCCTTCGTCATGGGCACGATAAACTCGCGGTTAGTGCCCAGACGGTTGCGCTTGGCCGACTCTAGGTGAATGCTGATGAGCAGGTCGTAGTAGCCGATACGCAGAGGCCCAGGCAGGTACGTGTTCTCGATGGCGTAGAAAAGCTGCGACTCATCCACGTGGCTGCAGAGAGCATGGGCCACACGGTTGTTTCCCAGTGCACACACAGCACAATACAGCATCAGAGTGTGATAGTGGAACTTCAGCAGGTCCAGGTGCTCTGACAACTCCAGAACATCAATACATCTGAATAATAAAGAAGAACATATGGTTTATAAAAATCTAAGGTCTTCTAGGTTAACACGAATTTTTTTACACGAATATCACACACTAGTCACAAATTATGTTGTTGTTGATCAGATTTTTTTATTCTGACACAGGATTTATACCAGCTACCCTTCCCGATGAGAGAACCCTCTCATTTTATCCAGGTTTATGGCACTAAGAGGAATCCCCTCAGTGGCTAGATCGGTTCCCTGCCTGGAAATCAAACCTGGGCTGCAGCAATGAGAGACTAGTCACAAATTACAATGGGTTAATTTTTTTTTAATTCCAAATATACAATAATTTTATATTTCTGAGCTTCTGAGGAAATTTGTACTCATACATCACACATCAGCTCACATACTAATGATCTGCCAACTTTAGGCACTAAATAAGCCCTTGTGAAGGTGTAGGTGTCAGCAAAGAAGAATAAGTGTAAAATCTAACAATAACACACAAGTCAGTCAAGAAATAGCCACAATATTCTCACGATAAGTCACGAGAATAGCTTTATCATCCTTAGCGATCGGTTGAGGACGAGGAGACAGTTTACGACTCACCACAGTGATTCAAGAGGTCACTGTGGAACATCTGGAGATATTCTCAGACTTCTTCTGGCACCGGACACTCCTCATCATCAGGACTGTGCTTAAAGTTAAGCCCTTGTGAAGGTGTAGCTCTGTACCTGTATTTTAGCTAGCTAGCTAAAGTTATTAGGCTAGCTTAAAACTGAGGCTGCATGAAGATTTAAACATTTAATATTTTAGCTAGTTAACTAATACCGGGTGACTAGTTCATTCTGTAAGTTACTTGCCTTTTATAATTCTACAGAGCACAGGTACTAATTAGAGTGTACTAATGATTGCAAACTGATTGCAAACTGAAATATTCAAACTAGCAGCTAAATTCTAAAGAGTGTGATTAGTCTAGGGTCAGGCTTATTTGTGTCCCTTTCTCTGACCTGTTCTCTTCAGGGATGTGCAGCGCCATCATGGTGAGTGGTTCAGTGCATTCTACCATCCAGCCGTGCCTCTCGTTCACTTTACCCACTTCATGCTTCAAGAAGTGGTTTGGGACTCGACTCCATATAACCGGCGTGAGCATCTCAACATCCAGACGAGGAGGACACTGAGGTACGGGGTTCTTCCTTTCACTGCGAAACATGGCCGCTGAGAGAGGCATAATGTTCTAACAGAGAGAAAGAGAGAGAGGAAGAAGATAAGTGCATCGTTATGTCTGTGAATATCTTCAGATTTCAAATCGTCCAGCAAAACCAAGCCAAGAGACTTTAGTTTTCAGCAGGTTCATCAGTTCAAGGGTGAGTAAAGAACAGATGAATAACAGCAGAGTGGAAAAAGATCTTTTTTGTGCAGTAAATAACCGGTGCATTATATAACGAATTAGATAATAGAGTAGTGCTAAAGGAACAGAGAGGAGTGAGAGGATGTGGAGGAGATCTAACCTTCAGCTTTCCCAGCTCAAACTGCAGCATGTTCTGGCTGAAGGGCTGAACAAACACGGCAGGGAAAAGCTTGGTGTTGGGCTCCACCTGAGACAGAAATCACACATTGTATGTGGTTATGTGCAACAACACAACACTTTGGATCACTTCACAGTTATGGAAACACCTAGAGAATAAGACAATGTGAGACAGGGGCAGTCAGAGCTCAAGCGGTTAAGTGAGTTGGTTGTTGATTGGAAGTTTGGGGTTCAAGCTCCAGCAACACCAAGCTGCCCTGCACTCGGACCCCAACTTCCTCAGCTGGGACATGCAAAGAAAAGAATTACATGTGTGGCAATAATAATAAAGGCATCTTCTTCAGTATATTAAATGTCCTCAAGATGGCAAAAGTTATGGAATCACAGATATGGAATATCAGCTGACGGAACACTAATGTTCACTGATTTTGCACTTATATTTGAGGTACACGGTAATGCTAATGCCAGCAGTTGTAACGAATTGTTCTTACTTTTGCTGGATGTTCTGGAAAAAAGTCCTGAAAAGAGATTGCCTAAAACTAATGGAAACTTAACAGTCAAAGGTTTTAAACTATCCAAGTCGTTTTAAGATTTCTACTAGTGTTAAAGCTATTTACATGGATAACGTTGTAGTTTATTTACCAGAAGTCACCAGTGTCACATATAACAGCAAGAAAGGAAATCGACACGCTCTCTCTTAAACACTAGCTTCAAAAAAATGTAAAGCTTCAATCTCACCTGGTAAAAGGTGTTGATCTCCTTTCCATTGGCCATGAAAGTCATAAGGCCAGTAGCCAAGTCAACCAAACAGCCAACCACCAGATCCTCCTGGCTGAAGCGCTGCTGAGAACCGCTGATTAAGTCGCCTCCCCACACCATGTAGCAGTTGCTTCTTTTGATGCTGATGTTATGAACAGGAGATGACATAAAACCATATCAACCTGACACAATATGTCTCGAGTCAAACTCTGAAGTTTATAAAGTAGCTCACTGATACTCTAGGAAAAATTTAAGACATCATGAGTACCCATTTATTTCAAAATGATCAACTCACTAGAAAAGGCTAACGTAGCAAGTCATTCTCTGTATTTTTATTTTGGTTCTGTTTTTGATGTCCAAAGTCACTATAAGATGCTCAAACCCCTTGCTGTCAGTCCTCACCTGTCATGTATGTTGCCCTTGTCATCACCTACAGTCACTGTGACATTGCGAACTTTAAAGAGGTCAAAGCTCGGATCGTACTGGTGGAAGTCAGGGGTGACCCAGCCAACCCAAACACCACCGGGCTCCTGACCAGCAAAGATCCGCACTGAGTAATAATACTGAACAGACAGACAGCAACAGAGAGAGAGAGAGAGAGAGAGAGAGAGAGAGAGAGAGAGAGAGATTTTATAAGTCTCATTGACTCAAATAATTGATCATGAAATATTTTAAACAGTAATATAATTAGCATGTTTCCAGTTAAGGAGATTTTCTTGAGATGCTGTAAAACAACATACTGTATAATACTAGTCAAATATGGCCCAGGTTATTTTGCATTAAACTGTTATTGGATTTCTAGAAAAATGACAATATAAAGTGCAAATTGTTGCTTTCCATGACAATTCCTATGTCAAAATAGCACAACACCATACTTCTTAGCTAGCTAGTCAAAAACAACTATTTTATTTATTAACTATTTATTATCAGATTACTATTCTAAAATGTATGAAATTATTATTATTGTACTTCTATTATTATACTCTTGTAGTCCAGAATATTTCTCAGTAATGTAAATAATTTTACAGATGCTTTAAGTTAGACTTAGTGCTCTCTGGAGTGAAAATTATTTTCATTTAAAAAAAATTCAAAAAACATCTGAATCGAACAAACTGTAGGTGTTTGAAAGTCTCACCGTAGTGGTATTGAGAATGATCTCAGGGTCATCGCGATCATCCGGGACTACGTCCCGTACCAGGCGAGGCACAACAGGGGGAGGAGGAGGAGGAGCGGTCAGGGCAGCCTTCTTAGCTTTAAACAGGAAACTGAGAATGAAGAAAAAAACAGAGATGGAGTGATCAACCTAAAAATGTTCTTTAGATAAACTTAATCGAATATATGAAAAACATTTTGTACCCAATTCACCAGTCACACATTGTGTACATGACAAATAAAATTTGAATTTGTTTCATTCTTGTATTCGGGGCAAGGAACAGCAAGGTAAATGAAAATGATCAGGGTGAACTTTCTATTTCATATACAAATTAATATAGTGGCTTACTGTGTAAAAGAACATTCTGAGTCACTAGTCTATTCTCACCCTTTCTTTTTGCCTTTTTCTGAGGCAGTGTCCTTTTCATTCTCCTTGATACCAGTTATGTCTCTGGGCCCAGACGGCTCCTTCTCCTTCTCTTCCTGTTCCTTCTTGCTCGCCGACTTCTTCAGCACTTCGTATTCAGAGTCAGGATCCACCTCCAGCACTTCGTCCTCTGGAATGGTTAGAGCTCGAGTCAGGGGTGTGGTGCCTGCCTGGACTTTGAAAGTCTCATGGAACTCGATAGGCAAGCTTAACCTCAGGAACAGCATGTCTGTGTTGGCGTTCTGGGACCCAAAAGTTTTGTGGGTGAGTTTCATACAGGGGGCGCTGTCCACCGTGCCATCCACACGAGACACCTGGGAAATGTAAACATTACTTGCAAAAACGTTCAAAACAATCTCACGATCCAATGTATGTCAGTTTATACAACTGAACACACACACTTGCGTGACATCAATTAACGAGATAGCATATGATTGCATTCTATTTTTAAAACCTGGCTAAAGAACAAACAAACTGTATGTCTAACTAGCACAACACCACAGTTTATCAAATGCTAGCACAACACCACAATTTATCAAATGCTAGCACAACACCACAGTTTATCAAATGCTAGCACAACACCACAGTTTATCAAATGCTGTTACTTACTGTAGCTAAACTAATAAAAAGATTAACAGACATGTAAAATCTATAACTTTATAATGGACTTATTATAGATTTATTATGTGTAAATCTGCCCCTTGATAACTATCTTATTTATTGCTTATTTAAGGCTAGTTAGCAGGTGGCATTACCTAGCTAGCTAGCTAACTTAAAAAAATGACATCTTAGCAAATGCAAATATCTTGAATATAGTCCAGTTTAATTTAACTTTCTTTTTTGTGGATTACAATAAAACCAAATATAAGATTATGAAACTTATTTATATACACTGTTCCTCATTTGAATATGTTGGAAGAATTTTGAAGAAATGTATTATTTTGTTGGAAGAATTTTGCGATAATTTTCCACAAATAAATCCTTAACATGAAAAACAAACAACACAATTTCTTAAGAAGCTTAAAATAAATAGAAACTTACAGACAAATTTGAATATATTCAGGAAATATACAGATACAGTAATATCCTTTGATATTCCTGATAAAATATATTTATCGACACGTTTTTGCAATTAATTGAGATTTTTTTTTGGCACTATTTAGACGTGTCTGTTACTTTCGATATTTTACCATGAATTATTATAACAATTTATTCAAAATGAAAGTCCAGACCTCGATGTGATTGTGGTTAGTAGGCACTGGGATGAACTGAGGCAGACTCTTGCTGAACCACATGGTGATGTCTCTCTTCATGTTGATGGCAAACGGTTCAAATCCTTCCTGCAATCCACAAATGGCGAAATAGCGCAGGCTGCTAACGTTCTGTCCCAGGTTGATGCGGCCCACCTGAGACAGGCCCAGTGCACACACAGGAATGAACCCTGGCAGACAAGAAACAAGACATGTGAGGAGGAAAGGATTGGATTAATGAGCTAAGATTCAGTAAAATGATGTATAATTAAAAATGAATGCTACATTTGTATAAATCCACTAAGATGCCAATGAAAGAATCATACGGATTAAAAAAAGCCACAAAAAGAAGGATAACTAATGCTGACAAATCGACTTCCTGCATCCACTTCCTGCAAATGATTTAAATCCCAGTTATCGGGGGGACTTGATCCAGCTCACCATCTCCAATCTCAATGTCCTTGAAGGCCATCTCAGATCCAGAGTCACTGATCAGCATCTCTCCGTTCAGAGTAAACATGATGTTCATCTCTACCAGGTCAATCATGCAGCCCACCACATCTCCTGACTGCCACTGGCGACCGAACGGCTCGTTTCCGATGTGCCAGCGTTGAGCCTGGGAACAAAATCTATACAACTTTAATACATGAATATCTTTTTCAGCAGCTAGATCTCTCATATGCCCATCATCACAGTTTGGATAAACATGGACAAATGCTGGGTTTGGTTTAGTGGATTTAATCACATTCATTACCATGAATATGTCATGAACGTTAACATACAGTGTAACTCATACAGTGTATATCCTCATACAGTGAGGACGTGATGGTCCAGCGGTCCAGGCGCTGGGTTCCTAATCAGAAGTTCAGGGTTCAAGCCCACAAGCTGCTGCGACATCTACGTTGGGTCCTCGAGCAAGGCCTTTAACCTCACCAGGTGCGCCGCACGATGGCTGAACCTGTGCTCTGACCCCAGGCTCATAATATGCGAAAACCAAGGGGGAAGTCATGGTCTAATGGTTAGAGAGTTTGACTACCAACCCTAAGGTTGTGGGTTCGAGTCTCGGGCCGGCCACGACTGAGGTGCCCTTGAGCAATTCACCGAACCAACCCCCCAAAATAAAATGGCTGCCCACTGCTCTGGGGGTGTGTTCACTGCTGTGTGTGTGCGCGCACTTTGGATGGGTTAAAAGCAGAGAACGAGTATGGGTCACCGTACTTAGCCGTATGTCATGTCACTTTCACTTTTCACTAACTGTAATAAAGCAAACTCACCTTAACTCATTTATTTTATCCTTGAAAACAAAAAACAGTATTCTGTTTCATGACGTTTTCAAAATAAAGTCACCTATTAGTCACCTAGCTCAGTGGTTAAGGTGTTGGGCTACTGATCAGAAGGTCATTGGTTCAAACCCCACTTCCACTAAGCTGCCACTGCTGGGCCCCTGAGTGTTGCTCAGTTGTAAGTCACTCTGGATAAGGGTGTCTGCTAAATGCTGTAAATGTGTTAAGAAATTAATAAATCATGATTGTAGAATTTGTTTTATATACATATAGTGTGTTTCCTGTGGGATCTCTTGTATTCTTCGATTGTTCAGTCATCTTACTTCAGGTCAAATTGCACTTTACAAGTTTACAAGTTTCACAGTTCCAGTTTAAGGCAGATAACACAAAGATTGTCCAATAACAACATTTGTCAACGATTGCATTTAAAAATGTGTTACTAAAAATCATGTTACGTATCGTGTTATGATTTGAGTTTAATTACCGGGTTCATCAGGACTGTGGTGTAATTATAATGACTGGTGATTATCTATGGTCATCTACATATAGTATAACTATTAGGAAACATTAATAGCCCCATGGAGCAAGGACAAAAGGCATGATGTAAACCACGACATACCCTGTTTCCGTTGAAGACGTAAGCCAGGTCGTCAGCTCCGAGTTCGGTGCCTGCACGTACGTTCGGTCGAGCCCAGCCCACCCTCATCTCTCCCGTCGTCACTGCCTCAAACTCAAAGTACCATTTCCCTGAAGTCACAGCGTACTGCTTCTCCGCCCTGAAGATTCGCACCTTAACCCCTCGCCCGCTTTCCAAGGAGTGGCCGCCTAGAGGAATGAGAACCAGGAAGTTAAGGTAATAGAACAAGCCCAAGACCAGACAACAAGATGAAAACAAATATAATATTTTCTATTCAGTTTTATGCACTAAACCCTTGATGTCTGACTCCATCCATGCATCCATCATACATCCACCCATTCATCCATGCATCCATCTGTGCATCCACCCATCCATCCATCCATCCATCCATACATTCATCCATCCATTTTCTGTACCACTTTTCCTAAACAGTGTTTTAGGAAACCTAAAGCCTATCCCTAGCACCCTGGGTTGGCATGTTGCCCCATCACATGGTGCAATCCCACACACACACACACACACACACACACACACACACACACACACACACACACACACACACACACACACACACACACACACACACACACACACCACTGAATATTCACAGATGCCCTTCAGCTTATGATACATGTCTTTGGACAGGAGGAGGAACCCTTTGTACACAGAGGGAACCCTGAAAAAAACCCCAACCCTTAAAGTGCCATATTAAATATTCTTAGTAAATATTAACAAATTCAAATTCTAATTTTATTCATCACACATAACTGTACACTGCATGACACATACTGTAGGGAAATGCTAGCATGGCTGTCTTCCCATCACAGGAGTTAAACAAGACTTAAATACGTTAACTTAATAAGTTAATAAGTTAACCTTTTTTATTTATTTTTAACAGACACTATTTTAAATTCATTAATTTTATTAATTTTAATTTATTTAAATTTTATCATAAATTAATAAAAAAAATTGTTATTAATAACTTTGATTTTTTTTACCTTATTGTCGTAGTGTAGATTATACTGTATTATTGGCCTAAGAACGGTAAGTCACTAAAATATCTGTGTGCAGTGTGTGTGGTATGTGTGTGTGTGTGTGTGTGGTATGTGTGTGTGTGTGTGTAGGTTTTGTGTGTAATGCTTGCTTGCACGGTCAGCAAGGTCTAAAAAACGAGGACATTCTATGAGCTTTATCAGTACTTACTGCTCTCCTGGTCTGGTGGCTCGATGTTGTATCCGTAGCCGATAAGGGTGCGTACGGCGTTGTTCACACTGTCTCTGTTGGTTTTCTTGGTTTTTTCATCCAGCAAGACGTACGGTACCAGGCGAGGGTTCCGTTTATTCAAAATATCCTGAGTGTGTGAGCAAGAGCGAAAGGATGAAGACTTTTTCCACATAATCCACCAAAAGTTATTCATAATTTCTGATATCTTTAAATCAACTATTCCTTTTACACAGAAAGTAAACATGTGAGGATTTGCTACCTCAAATAAATAAATAAATAAATAAATAAATAAATAACAGTGGTACATAGTGCATTAGACACACCAGAAGATCCCCAGGGCCTCAAATGTACAATTTCAAATATGATATTTATATTTAATTGAAGAAAAATTTATGAATGAGTGTAATTAGTGTAATTAAGTGCTAAATACTACCTGTACGATGCTGTAAGTCCAACCCTGCCTCACGCGGTCTCGTGCCCACACGTTGTGCCCGTTCTCTGCCAGCTTCTCTACCAGCTGGTTCTGGTTGGGAGTCAGTTTCACATGGCTGAGATCCAGAGGCGCTGGTTTGTATCCACTGCTCATCACATACCTGACAGAGAGACAGGAAGAGGCAATAAAAAGTAAGAAATATGGTTTGTTATATTTTCATATATAAATTCATACACCACATTGACCACACTTGCATGTCGACCTCCGTAGTTTGTTTTCCAAGGTGTCCAGGGGAAAAGTGATAGAGTTCATATTTAATACGAAGAATACAGTTTGTTAGAGTTAGGTTAAGGGAAGCACCCGCTATATAAGTTGTTGCTATAGAAACAGAAACATTTTTAAAGAAAAATTTACTAAAAATATTTACTTAAGTTTAGAATTTTAAGAAAGCTTTAAAAAATTTGTAGTTTTTTATTTCAAGTATTTTTTTTCCCCAAGCCTACTGAGGGTGATATATTTGTAGAAAACACACAATTATTTTTTATTTTTTTGTCACACAAATGGTTCTATCGTCAAAGTAAATGCTGATATCAAACCTGCTTCTGCTCTCTGAGATGCTCTAAGTGTTTGTTCATAAGCATCTAATATTTGTAGGTGTTTATTTTCAAGCATTAAAATTCAGAGTAAGGTTATCAATAACGGGACAAACACACATCGTGACTCACTTTACATCAGACTCCCAGCC
The DNA here is from genome assembly GCF_022655615.1 of Tachysurus fulvidraco. NCBI lineage: Eukaryota > Metazoa > Chordata > Actinopteri > Siluriformes > Bagridae > Tachysurus > Tachysurus fulvidraco. The sequence continues at coordinate 3,872,029 of NC_062530.1, read as the reverse complement.
AGAAAACCATTCGTTTATTTATACTGAATAAAAATGACCCATAAGTCTATTTCCATTGGCATGCTAACGTTTAAAGCTGTGTGATGTTTAATTCTTTGTGGCATTTGTAAAAATCAGCCTGATTTCTTCTTCACAACATACGTTTTTGGCAGCTTGATCTTCTTCAGATTTTCTTCTGCTTTCTCATCTCCCATCCCCACATGGCAGCCCAGAGCCAGGAGCGTCCTGAGGAATTTCACAGCGAAAAGAAAGCAACAGAGTAGAAACAAATAATAAATATTTTAAATGAGAAAAAACAGCAAAAGATTGAGATCGTTAAATGGAAGGGAAGTAAAAACGATGATTCACTTTAAAGTTTCTCCAGACATCTGCAAGTTGTAGTTTCTCTCAGGTTCTGGAAGGCTCAGGAAGTCCACCAGGCACGGGTGTAGTTTTTTATTATCATCACGGAACTGTCGTAAAGAGAAGACGACGTATGAAGGAATAGTTGTGAATGTAGGGTATGAGGAAAAGATAGAGTGTTACTTACTGCACCGTAGGTCCATCCTTGCTCGATACGAGTGACAGACCACAGCTCATGGATATTTTCAGCCAGTTTTTCTCTGATGCGTTCTAAGTGAGGGGGCAGGACGATCTACCTCAACACACAAGCAGAAAAAAACTGTTTAATAAAAGCACTGAAAGTTCTGAGAAATATGTAGAGTAATGAGTACTTGACACAGAGAAGGAGAGATGGATGAAAGTGTGGGTGAAGCACCTGAGCGGTGTCCACAGGACATGGTGTGAATGAGGTGTGTGTGAGGGACTGCGTGGGGCCCAGGAGGTTTCGGACTCCATTAAAATCATGCATGTACTCTTTGATGGGCTCGATACGCATCCTCTCTCTTGGTAGGAGAGCCTCGTAGCACGGTGCATAGCCAGGTGGAGGGAGGAACTTAAATTCACCGTGACGGCCACCCAATAAAAATCGAGCTCTGGGAACATTAACGAAGGTTAGAACATGCTTCAGTTAAAGAGAGAGCGATGAGCGAAAATTCAATCGCCAGTTTATCCCCAAATTGTAAAAAGTCGAAAAGAAATAGAATTTTCTTACTTGACCCCAGCGGAGAGACTAATAACAGGGAAGAAGAGGCCGTCCAAATTGAAATTCTCAAACATGCCCTGAACAGGATGCCCATTGATTCGGAAAGAGATACTGGGCACGCTCAAATCCAGACAGCAGCTTACAACATCATCAGCTGCCAGCATGTGCTGATTGGGTGATGCTACCTGACGAGCCACATGACCTAGGAACAAGATTTATAATTCATATAAAACTAATCAACTCCAGAAGGATATCATAGGAACCTTCAAGTCATCTAGACTCACCTGACCACAGGTGATGTCCATCAAATCCATAGGAGTAAAGATCATCACCAACTCCATTGCCTCCCCAGCCTTCTCCTCCTCCAGGGTACGGACTGTATCCTTCTGTTAGCGCCCAGCCAACACGCAAATGACTAGCCTGAGCCGTCACAAAAGGCTCCACGTAGTCCACGATCATCTCGTAGTACCACTTCTTGTACTGGGTCGAGCCCTCACATGTTCCGAGGAAGATATTGGGTCTAACACTGTGAGGAAAAAGAAAAACAGGTAAGTCGAAGAAAAGCGGATGACATGTTTAATCATCGAAGAGAATTTGTTGCACAATAACGCACATTAACGCACAAGAAAGTGTTCGAGATGAGTCTGAAATGAACAATCAGATTAACAATGCTGTAGTTCCTAATGCACTCTGCACTGAAGACTGAATGCTAAATTAAAAAGCCAAAATGTTAAACTCCAAGCTGTTGAAGATTTGTGCCCCGATCCATCATCTGGCATTTAGCAGACATCCTTACCCAGAATGACACACAATGGCACAATCACATCACGACATGGCGTTCTACCTGGTGCTGTAATTTACGATGTTGGTCTGGAGCAAAAGATCACGACGTGGTAGCAGATTTTCTGTGATGAGGTTCTGGTTGGACCTCACAGCCACGCCGTTACACACACAGAGAGAGCGCAGCACGTCCAATACCTAATGAGATAAAACAATGACGTCAGCCCAGTGTGTTTGTCTCTGTGTGTGTGTGTGTGTGTGTGTGTGTGTGTGTGTGTGCGCGCGTCTGTTTGCTTGTGCATGTTTATCTCTTGTGTAACTGTTTAATGCAAAAGCCATTTTTTTAAACATGTTTAATTCGATTCAATTCAACAAAGGCAACACAAACAAACCAATCACAATCTTTGTACAACCTGCATACAACCTTCTAATCACTAACCACAATCTTTATACAAACTAAGCCATGCTTATTTAAATTCAGCTGAATCCCGTGGTAGCGATGACGGTATACAAGCATGTAGAAGCGACTCGTGACTAGCGGACCTTGTGATTGCGTCCGTGCTTGTCCAGGAGAGAGATAATAGACTTGATGTGGTTCTCCTGGATGATGTTCAGGACTTCAGGGCTTTCGATTAAAATGCAGTACAACACCTCCAGAATGCCTGAAGAGAGGAAGTAACAAAAGGACAAACTCTGTAGCCCCAGAAGGTACGAGATCCTTCCTATAAAGCGTAAGAATCAGAAAGAGCTACACACCTGATGAGGCTTCCAGACGGTCCAGTTTAGTGACCAACCAGTCCAGATTATCGCAAAACAGAGCACAGTTAGCACGGTTCCCTCTGATAAGCGAGGCTGTATAAGAAATAGAAACATATCACAGGTACTACAATACAAGACATATACAGTGTATAAGGAATAAAAACAACAGCAGGGCTCTTAAGTTTTGAAGATACAGTAGGCAAATGTGACATCTCCACCCCCCAAACAACAACCCCCCCAACAATAATGGGGGAATTGTTTTTGGTAAGGACCACTGACCGTAATTTAATGAAATACAAAGTATTTGTTTAATTTTCATTTATTAATTTCTGTGTGTACCTGTCTGTGTGTGTGTGTGTGTGTGGGGGGGTGTGTGTGTGTGTTAGAACAGTGGTTAAGGTGTTCGACTACGAATCCCAGGTCCACCAAGTTGCCACTGCAGGGCCCCCGAGCAAGGCCCTTAACCCTCAATTGCTCAGGTGTATAAAACTGAAAAATGTAAGTCACTCTGGAGTGTCTGCTAGTCAAGAGTGTCTGCTAAATGCTGTAAATGTAAATGTGTGTGTGTGTGTGTGTGTGTGAGAGAGAGAGAGAGAGAGAGAGAGAGAGAGAGAGAGAGAGAGAGAGAGAGAGAGAGAGAGAGAGAGAGAGAGAGAGAGAGAGAGAGAGATTATGACAGGTGTTGTTATTGTAAGTGTTTGTTGCCTTTTTGGAGTCCTTTATCATTTGTAATGTTGCTCCCATATAAAACAGTTCAGCACAAGCCCAGACATTTTTAGGGTCATGATTGAGGACAATGTCCCGTCCAGAGACAAGCTGTTTCGTGTTGAGGTTTTGTTTTGTTCAACTCGACCATCGAAAATACCCTCTCTAATGAATATTTTTTTTCATTGGTTGTTGCGTTAAATCTTACCCAGATACAATAGTGCTATTTTCTGATTGGCTATTGTGTAGCCTCTTTTTTTTGATTGGCTGATAAGTGTCAGGCTCGACTAAGAACTGAGACGCGCTTGATTCCTGCCCGGTTCCATAGAGACAGCGGTGCGGACTGATACGTTTTGGGCGCTGCGGCTTATTAAATAATGATAAATAGTCAAAAAATTTTCTGCGTGAGAAATACGATGTGTGGTGGGAGAACGTGAGAAAAGACCCAAATGCGTGACTGTCACTCTCAATGCGTGACACTTGACAGCACTGTAACAGTTTTGGTGCTGTAACGTTGATTGAGTTCTAATAACATCACATCCCGAGATGGTTTATTCATTATTCTGTTATTTATTCATCCCTTCCTGTTATCACTTAGGTTATAATGGCTATAAAGACACGTTCGTTCACTGGCTTCTCTTTTTTCTCCTTTTTCTCAGGAAGTTTCTCAAACAAAAAAATTTAGAGGTTTCAGCAAAATGTGAAAAAAAAAATCCCACTTTCCTGAACCTTAGCGAGAAATTAAGTGAGTTTGTCTTATTTAGCCAGGATTGTTTTAATGCTAGCTACTGTATGTATAGTCTATAGAAATGTCTGTGAAGGCACAGAATCCGGGATCTCACCCAGAAGTTCATAAAGCAGGTTGACTATCTCCTTCCACGACTCGGCTGCCTCCTCCCCGGCGAACTCCGAGAAGTGAGCGGCAGTGTTGTACACGTTAAGCCTGTCCACACACTCCAGCACGATGGTAATCATCCCCTACAGAAAATCAGCAGTGAGCAAAGACATACACACACATCTACTATTACACAAACATACACACACACACACACACACACACACACACACACACACACACACACACACACACACACACCTCTTCTTGGAAGAGGTTCTGCCGGTTGCGCAGCGATCGCAGTTTCGTCTGCTTCTCCTCGTGCTCCAGCTCCTCCTCAGGTGGCCGGAAGTAGTGGATGAGATCCTGAAGGGAGAGAATCACTCCATCCAGGGGGAGAGAAACCAGACCTGCAGCCCTGTTCTTCCCACTCAGTGAGTCCAGCCCCCTACACACACACACACACACACACACACACACACACACACACACACACACACACACACACACACACACACACACACACACACACACACACACACACTTTTATCCTTCTGACACCTACATAAACAGCGATTTTCTAAATGCAGTATTAATATACAGCTCATCTGGAAATTGCGATTTAATTGGTAGTGCAAGTATTTTATATCAGAAACTTTCATTCAACTCCTTCCAACCTGCCAGGAAATTAGAAATGTCTGTATAATAGTATATTATTTCATATGTCCTTCATATGTCCTTCATATGTCCTTCTCAGTCAGCTCCCTAGTTCGGTATTCAGGACACTGATCAGCGAAATCCTGCAAAATCCTGGAGGTTTTGCCCCCTAAAAACCTACAACGCACCACAAAAACCAGGAAGCATCGATGCGGCCCACGTAGCCTTACTGGAAACGGTGACGTCATGTTATGCAGAGTCTCTACCATCCATCAATGACCTAGGGAGCTGATTGAGACGCACCCACTGTATGCCTCGTTATCAGCCTGTCAAGCCCTATGATCCCTTATTAACACTTCACCAGATGATCTTCATCCCCAGAGATCCATGAAACATAGCTACTGGGTCTGTATCTTTTTTTTTTTTGGCTACAATCACAACACAATATTTTTAACATTCTAACATTTACTAAGTTTTTGTAGATGGCTTATTTGCCCGACTGTATGAATTGAACAGGCTTCCTACTTGATGAACAGTTTAAAAAGGCCTGTGGTGCTGTAGATCATTCGAGCTGCCTGAGACTCTTCTGTCTGAGACCGGGACATCAGGAGGGCATCGTCCATGTGGCCTTCCTGATGCAGAGTAACCTACAGGAGAGAGAAAGAGAAAAGGATAGAAATAAATAGAGGCAAATTTTATTCAGTAATTATTCACGATACACAGTTAGAGTTTTATCAGTTATCCGTTAATTAGCATGTTAAATAGAGAAAGTGGCGTGTGGTAAGGTGTAGTGTGTGGAGTCTGTACAGTACAGTACCTTTCTTTTCATGGTACCCAGACGAGCCGCTTTGGCATCGAGGGCAGCGTAGGTGACCCACAGGCCTGTAGAGACGTGTTGTACAAAGCACATCGACTCGCCATACTTGATCTCTGGAATTCCCATGCCCTCAACATCACGCTTCTTCACCACCTCCACCTTCTCCTGCTCAGACGCAACACGGTTTTGTTGTTAAAATAAAAACGTTCTGCTGAGCAATTTCGTTTAGTTTTAATGAAGAATTCAGAATATTCCGAGACCTTGGAGGCACGGAAGCAGAATGCCGACTGCTTGGTGTTGGCCTTCTCGGGGTCGAGCACCATCAGACCTTTCTCTTCATCCAGGCACAGATAGCGACCCGTGGTGATGTGGCGAATGCGGAACGGCTGACCCCACTTCATATGACTGCCACTCCAGCTACGGGAAGAGAGCATCACGCATTTCATTTAAAGGTGTCAGTGATGAATAGTAACATAAAGAAAAGAAGAGATTCAGTGATTAAAATACTGTTAAAATATTGTACAGAAGTCCACCCAGGGTCAGGACATCTTTACCTATAATTTAACTAGAATAATTCTATAATTTCACAACTCATTATCTACCACCTCTTTATTTCAGAGGCTGTCATGTGACCCTTTTTACCAGTACACAGATGTGTCATTTCTACTATCCCGAATCTTGATCTGCTGCTCTGTACGCTCAGCCTTTATATCTGTACATCTGATCATTCGAGGATTACAGAGGGTTAATAAAATCTTCCCTTACCTGATTCTCAAAGGTTCAAGTCTCCACAAAGAACGTGCTTGACTACAGACGGCTCCGGACTCATACTGAGCGGTCCTGAAAACGCAGAGACGTAGAAGAGAGCAGAGGAAAGGAAAAGAGAGAAGGAGGAGGTGAGGGAGGAGAGGTGGGGAGAAATAAAGAGGGGAGGGATAAAGAAAGGAGCAGAGAGATAAAGAGAGGAGAGGAGAGATAAGGAGAGGAGAGGAGAGGAGAGATAAAGAGAGGAGAGGAGAGGAAAGGAAAGGAAAGGAAAGGAAAGGAAAGGAAAGGAAAGGAAAGGAAAGGAAAGGAAAGGAAAGAAGAGGAAAAGAGAGGTGAGGAGAAATAAGGAGAGGAGAGAGGAGGAGAGATTAAGAGAGGAGAGGAGAGGAGAGGAGAGATAAGGAGAGGAGAGGAGAGATAAATAGAGGAGTGGAGATGAGTGGAGAGGAGAGGAGAGAAGAGGAGAGGAGAGATAAAAAGAGGAGTGGAGAGCAGACGGGAGGTGAGGAGAGATAAAGAGAGGAGAGGAGAGATAAAAAGAGGAGTGGAGAGCAGACGGGAGGAGAGGAGAGATAAAGAGAGGAGAGGAGAGATATAAAGAGTAGTGGAGAGCAGACGGGAGGAGAGGAGAGGAGAGATAAAGAGAGGTAGCAGCAGGAAATATAACATACAGAATGTGAATAAGTTGCACACTAAAGCCTTCTGCTTGCTCAGTCCTTGTTTTTGTCTGTTATTCTGTCTTACTTGCGCTGATCTTCTCCCTGGTCAGGAGGCGGTATGGCCAGACACTCGTCCATGTGACCGTGGAACAAGCGCAGGACATGTCCTCCGGTTAAAAAACCTATTGAGGATGTAAACATTTAAACAGAGAGCTACACACCAAGAAATACTGATGTCCAATGGAGCAATCTGTCTGTCTGTCTGTCTGTCTGTCTGTCTGTCTGTCTGTCTTTCTTTCTCACTTTCTCACTTTCTCACTTTCCTATTCCACGCAGCTGCTTCATTAATCTGGATTGCATGGCTTTGTTTTGAAGGTATTTTCATACTTATATTAGGTTTTTTGTTAACCTTTGGCTAAAAAGGCGTCAAAATATCACAACACGTGTATCCGCACAATCTCTTGCTTCACGTTAACCAGCGTTGTGCTACAACTGAGAAAGGTGTCTTGACCAACATGACCTCAGAGGAATATGTGCTGTGGGTAATACACAAAAACAGCCACAGAACATTTGTGTTGAGTTAAATGACACACCTGCAGTGCATTACCCATCGTGTAGGAACTGAAAAACACAAACGGAAAGAAAAGCTCACCCTCCGCTAGCTCACAGCCTGAGCACACTGGATTCATGTTCCACAGAGTTTGCATGAACGACGCATCTACCATCAAGTCCCCGCTGGCATAGGACAGATGCTGCAAGGACACAATGACTCATGAACAACATCCAACCACGCTACTTAATTACAGACACATGCAGTATCAAGAGTGTTTTTCATGCCAGGAGATATCTGTGTATCTGAGAGAGAGAGAGAGAGAGAGAGAGAGAGAGAGAGAGAGAGAGAGAGAGAGAGAGAGAGAGAGAGAGAGAGAATAAAAAAAACACATCTTGTCTTACCAGATATCTCTCAGATGACACGCTAACCAGGATCAGGTCATCTCCGACTCTGACCTTCTCACCTTCTGACCTCTGCTTGGATGCAGGATGGATGGTCCACCAGCACGCTTCACCTGTGGTAAAGAGTACAGGGTCATGACACGGCAGATCACACATCCACACATCCACATGTATTATAGACGATACAGCTTAGATTCACATGAGCCCATTTTATCCAGTACACCGGTGTTCTGATTCGCCGGCAGAATGGAAATCGTCGTATGGGACGTATTCATGTCTCTGTTGGACTCTGTCCCTCACACAGAATTTTAGTGAGTTCAAATTGGGGGCATCTCAGGAAGCAGAAATGGGTGTGATATCATCATTTACTTCGAAGATAGAGACATTTGGATGAACAAAAAAAAACATAAATAGCCATAAAAAACTATACTGTACATCCTTAAAGCGCTGAGTGTCACATGAGTCATTAACCAGCAATCGAACCTTCAACCTGACAGGTACAAGATAGATAGATAGATAGATAGATAGATAGATAGATAGATAGATAGATAGACAGATAGATAGATAGATAGATAGATAGATAGATAGATAGATAGATAGAATAGAGAATAGACAGACAGACAGACAGACAGACAGATAGATAGATAGATAGATAGATAGATAGATAGATAGATAGATAGATAGATAGATAGATAGATAGATAGATAGATAGAATAGATAGAATAGAGAATAGACAGACAGACATATAGATAGATAGATAGATCTATCGATCAGATAGATAGATAGATAGATAGATAGATAGATAGATAGATAGATAGATAGATAGATAGATAGATAGATAGATAGATAGATAGATAGAATAGAAAATAGACAGACAGACAGACAGACAGATAGATAGATAGATAGATAGACAGATAGATAGATAGATAGATAGATAGATAGATAGATAGATAGATAGATAGATAGATAGATAGATAGACAGACAGACAGACAGATAGATAGATAGATAGATAGATAGATAGATAGATAGATAGATAGATAGATAGATAGATAGATAGATAGATAGATAGATAGAATAGAATAGATAGAATAGAATAGAGAATAGACAGACAGACAGACAGACAGACAGATAGATAGATAGATAGATAGATAGATAGATAGATAGATAGATAGATAGATAGATAGATAGATAGATAGATAGATAGATAGATAGAATAGACAGACAGACATATAGATAGATAGATAGATAGATAGATAGATAGATAGATAGATAGATCTATCGATCAGATAGATAGATAGATAGATAGATAGATAGATAGATAGATAGATAGATAGATAGATAGATAGATAGATAGATAGATAGAATAGAGAATAGACAGACAGACAGACAGACAGATAGATAGATAGATAGATAGATAGATAGATAGATAGATAGATAGATAGATAGATAGATAGATAGATAGATAGATAGATAGATAGATAGAAAGATAGAATACAGAATAGACAGACAGACAGACAGACAGATAGATAGATAGATAGATAGATAGATAGATAGATAGATAGATAGATAGATAGATAGATAGATAGATAGATAGATAGATAGATAGATAGATAGATCTATCAATCAGATAGATAGATAGATGGAATACAGAATAGACAGACAGACAGACAGACAGACAGACAGACAGACAGATAGATAGATAGATAGATAGATAGATAGATAGATAGATAGATAGATAGATAGATAGACAGACAGACAGACAGACAGACAGAAAGACAGACAGACAGACAGATAGATAGATAGATAGATAGATAGATAGATAGATAGATAGATAGATAGATAGATAGATAGATAGATAGATAGATAGATAGATAGATAGATAGACCTGAACACCACCACAGTTAATAACACCACCTCAGCTTCAGCTGTGTGTGTGTGTGTGTGTGTGTGTGTGTGTGTGTGTGTGTGTGTGTGTGTGTGTGTGTGTGTGTGTGTGTGTGTGTGTGTGTGTATACCTGTAGAGTCCTCCTGCAAGCCCACATCGAAGGCCAGCTTGTCCGTGAGCGAACGTGATGTGGTCAAACAACTGAGGTACTGCAATGATGACGATTAGCACACATGAGTGATAAATATCCATCAGTGTATTACTGTGATATTAAAACCATAGGATTATCATATGGCTCACCATGCCAGAGTGGCTGTGTCTCAGCAAGATGGCGTGACCATACAGCAGCGTCCGATGGCCTCCTCCCTGAGAGGACTGAAGACGGAGAGCCGGAGGAGAGAAGAGAAAAGAATTAAACCAAGACATGCACTTATTCTCCTTCATACCTGGGAAAGGAGTGTGTAAGCATGGCTTTATGTGACTGGCTGATTGTAAATGTCTGAAGGTGTGTGTGTGTGTGTGTGTGTGTGTGTGTGTGTGTGTGTGTGTGTGTGTGTGTGTGTGTGTGTGTGTGTGTGTGTGTGTGTGTGTGCGTGTGTGTGTGTGTGTGTGCACTGTCTATGCCACAGCAACCTCCTTTCAAAACAGAATCGTCTTCATTCCTCATAAGATAACAGAGATAAGTAGAAGGACAAACGATGAGAGGAGAATGAAAAACACACAGAGGATCATGGGAAAAAAAAAAGAAGGAAGAGAAGCCGCCCCAAAAAGGAATGGGCATCTCTTCACCTCCTGTCAAAGTAGAAGGAAGTGAGTTACGGTACCACAGGAAGACCACACATGAGTACAAACAAAGGTCAAACAAAGTCCACACCAAACCGAACGAACGAGTTCACAAAAAAGGCTTCGATGAGGTCACAAGTCACTCTACAGTATGTGGTCAGTTCACCTTAAGGTTTAGGAATGAGAAGACACAATGATTATTGTTATTAGTGATTATCATCAGCTCCAATATCACCATAAACATCGTCATCTGTGTCAGTAGCATGGCTCGGGTGAGAGAAGGTATGCACACTGCAGGGCTCTGAGGTTAAGCACACCTTAATCCACCTGTGTGGGTCAGTGTGTTACGCCGTCTGTCGTTCTGTTGACATTAGCGGCGAATGGACGGGGATTTGTCTCTCAGAACCTCAGTGTCAGAATCAATCCCCAGGGACACCAACCCTTCCATCCTGCTGGGACTTCCACATGCCATGTTATTCTCATTATCACGGGTCACTGCTTGTTTCCCTGCTAACACCAATATGGATCTTCTCTCTCTCTCTCTCTCTCTCTCTCTCTCTCTCTCTCTCTCTCTCTCTCTCTCTCTCTCTCTCTCTCTCAATACCCACATATGGTTAAGGCTGATTCTTTCTACATTATATGTTCAGATCATTTTTTTTCATCGTCTTTAAAAGAATTCGTCTTTTCTAAATATAAAACCAAAAAAAAAAAAACAACAATTTGTTGTCAGGTAAATTTGTCTCCTTACTCGTGGAGACTCAATCGGATCACTAATCATTTCAAGGGCTTCTGTATGACTAGACGCAGATCTGTAGCTAATGTATTTATGGCGTTTATAATTTATGATATTTATGACAAGGGTGGACAAATCGTTCTGCCAGGAACAATCTGATATCATGCTGGATTTATTTATTTATTTATTTATTTATTTATTTATCCATTCATAGTTGCCCAGAGGACAGAAAGGTTCGACAACCCTGAAATACTATAAGTACAGCATGGTGTCACATCGAGCTCCACACATGAGCCAGATGAGATCCAGGGGTCTGAGTGAACGGATTAAAACATCTGCATGTATTTTAATAATCAAGCTGTATTGGATTCATTAGTCATTGCTCGCAGTGGATAATGTACGTATTGATCAGTATACGTGTGGACGCACTACATCCGCCTCATGTGGTTAAGGCTCTGGGTTGTTGATTGGACAATCAGAGTTTAAGCCCCAGCACTGCCAAGCTGCCACTGTTGGGCCCTTGAGCAAGGCCCTTATCCCTCTCTGCTCCAGAGGGGATGTATCATAGCTCACCATGTGCTCTGACCCCAAACTCTAAAGGTGGGATACGTAAAAAAAGTGCCAGTCCTGTTGCATTCTGGGATACACCGACACACAGGGTGATACACCGGCTGTACTTCTGTATAACATCAACAGCAGTAAATCGTTCACGGCTGCTTTCTCTCTAATGTTGTATAAATACTGAGAATTGCACTACGGACTACTGTTTCGATTTCCTGCTTTCTCCTACTGTACAGTACAGTCAGGTAGCAGGAATATTCAGAGGCAGCGGGAAAAAGAGCATATAACCGGCCGTCACATTTAGAGAGAAAATAAACAGACATAAATAATATGGTTTACTTGTAATGCGAGGACAAAAAATCCAGAGCTCATAGCTGGAAATTTGCTACTTTACAGCTTTGCTAGAAAAAGATAACCACCAACATATGACATATGACGTTAATTCAATTAACTACTGAATTTTTATGTTGGCTTTGTAGAAGCCAACATTCTGTTTTCCTATTTAAGCTTAGACAAAAATTTATAAAATTTAATCCGGCCTAGAGCTTTCGAGCCACATGCACCAAATTCGGATATGTTGTAGACACCGGTCTGAAGTTTGTTGCTATTACTTTTCTAAGCGATCTGAGCACTGGTACTGGCCTTTCGGTTGTGCCGCAGCCCCGACCCCAAAATATGGAAAATCAAAAAACTTTTTACAACATGGACATGTGACATATCAAAACACTCAAAACAATGAGGGGAACTTCCTCATGGGTATTCTGATGATGTATATACTTTTTGAGGTAAGCAGAGACAAGCATGTGACATCATCCAAATACATCATGTATTTGGTCACATGATATATCATGTGACGTCACGTGAAAATAAAAAATTTTGCACAACATGGGCGTGTGATATATCAAAACAATCAACCCAATGTGGGGGACTTCCTCCGGAGTATTTGGATGATGTCACATGCTTGTCTCTGCTTACCTCAAAAAGTTTTGGCAACCTAGCTTTATGTCCACTTGCATCCAAAAGTAACACTGACCCTTATGTCCACTTGCCTCCAAAAAGCACCATCCGTTGCGAATACTTGCTTCGTCAAAGCCAACATCAAAGTTTGTCGCGACTAACTTTACAAATCTAGTTAGAATTGCTGCTTAACGAATATATGATTTGTCCACCCCGGGATTAGATACTGTATATACTTAGTTATACTAAGTTATGCTTAAAACAGGAAGTTTACATCTACTGGTGATTAGTGCACAGAACATAAGGGTTAATACGAGGCTTCGTCTTCCTGGAAGTCGTGAGGAAGTCGTGAGGAAGTCGTGAGGAAGCGATGAAACGACTGAATTGCGAAAAAAAAAAGTAAAGAAGGAAAAACATGCGGTGTTTCATGAGGGAGGTGTGTGAGTGTCTTAGTATACAGAAGCCATTACAAAACCATGATATTGCAAAGGAAAATTTGTTAGTTTTTTTAAGTTGGGGGAAAAAAGAAAATAAGATGGAATGGTAGTTAGTGAAAGGGTGAAAGTGCTGCATGAAATGGCGATGTGGCAGGCACAAAATCCAAAGAGAGCCCTGTGTTTCTTTAGAAGACAAACTGTGTGAAGAAATTCAGGGTTTTCTTTGAATACTTTTAGGCTGAAATATCTTGTAAAAAAAATACAGAATGGTAAGTGTTATGTGTGTGATGGGCAGGAGACTAAAGGGAAAAAGGGAGGTGATTTCTCTCTCTCTCTCTCTCTCTCTCTCTCTCTCTCTCTCTCTCTCTCTCTCTCTCTCTCTCTCTGATGTTTGATGTTTATTCAGGGACTAACTCCTGTCCAGAAATGTCATTTGGAAACCAAATGAGATTCCATCTACACAGTCGGCGTAAGGAACAGGTGTGATCAATGCTGAGGAGGAAGAGAAGGCTCAGGGGAGAAGGACAGTAACTGCAGCACCATTTCATTTCATTTCATTTCATTTCATTTTAACTAAACGAGACACACTGGGAAAGAAGGACAGGAAGGAGTGGAGGAGAGGTGCTTAGATCAGATTGGGGTAGACAGATAAACAAGAGACATGTGCAAGAACATACCCACTGGTCCAAATCGACTGCCTACGGGTGGCAGAGAAAGGGACGAGGTGCCGGGGAGGAGAAAAAAGAAGGCAGATGAAGTTAAGTTACTCTAGTGGAAACTCTACAGATGGTTTGTCCAAAGGCAAAGACATGAAAAAGAACCAGGCTTTCATCAGCACCACATAGCCTAACGCAGCCTTTAGGTCAAATCTGATTAGGAAATCAATCAACAATTCATTAATTAAAAAAATGAAAAGCAAACAAATAAATAAATAAATAAACAAACAAACAAACAAATAAATCAATACAGCTCATTAGATCATTAGTAAAGCTTATCTCGCTGTAAGAAAAATTTAATTAAAAAATTAAAGTTAATAAACTTTATTTACTTAAATTTGTTCTTGTGACTAAACTGGGCTCAGGACAATATTGACCCAAAGAAAAAAATCCCAAATCTTCCCACCGGACCAGGTTCTGCTTACAGATACAGTCACTGAGCACTTCAGCAACCATCTCATTTCATCCTCTCTACCATTAACTCTATTACTCCTTCAATCCTCTGTTCTTATCTTAACATCTCAGGGTCTCACCTCCATCTCCATGGTGTTGGCCAGCATCTCCTGCAGCGCCCGCACCGAGAGCGACTGCTCCAGGATGAAGGCGCAGATAGCCAAGTCAGGCGGCACATTCTGGACAGGACACAGATAAAGTGTGTGAATGGAGAAAAGAATTAGAGAAATAGTTTAGTTTAGAATCAATACCGCATGCTTCTCTGATGCTGAAGCGTGAAAACATGGAATTAAATGAATCTTTGACCTACTGTAATAAAGACAGAAAAAATACACAGGTAACTCCATTTTTCTAAAAAAGCTAGCAGGCTAAGTTTGTTGATTAATAAACAGCGATCAACCATAAGATTAAAAGACAGGCACAGTATAATCGAGGTGGTGTCTCCATGGATGGGACTCGTTTGTCCAGGAGGTCCAATAGACGCTATACCAGATTAAGGTCTGGGGAATTTGGAGGAGGAATCAACACCTTGATGTCAGTGGATTTAATGTATTGTAATTGTATTTGATGAAAGATAAGAAGCGTCGCTTTGTTTACTGTTGATGCTCTGAGCAGTCATCTAGATTTGATGTCACATATTGACCTGTACTTGTCTAAAACTGCTCTGATTGACAGATCAAAAGAAGACCTTCAAAAAAATTCTGAGGAATTCAGGATTCGAACTTGTGACCTCCTGACAAACAGACTAACGCTTAAGCAATTATTGTCAGGAAATGCCTGGGCTTTTCCCCGCCTGGACACTAGGGGGACATTCTGGAAGAATTTGTGTGTTTTGCACCATGTGCCTTTGGTTTTGTTTTGTGTTCACGTTTGTTAGCCCCGCCCTTTCCTTAATCACGTTCTGCCTCTGCACACCTGTTCCTTGTGTTCTATGATTTCTCCCTTATTTAACCCTGTGGTCTTGTGCCTGTTTCTATCCCCACATATGGGTCTGAGTTTTATCTTTTCGGGACACCCCGCTTCCCCTGACAGTTATACTGTATCTTTCTTTGATAAATTCTTGAGAATCGATCTGACCATTTTATTGTCTTTTTGTCCAGAAGATACCTGGGCATTAGATGTTGTTTCAAGGAAGCACAATCGGTTCCCGAAGCCTTCGCAAGACAGGCACAGCTTGATCTGCTCCTTCAGGACGGTCGCTGTACACTGGAGCACCACCGTGTCATCCTGAGATTTAAAAAACAAACAAACAAACAAACAAACAAACAAATAAATAATTAAGGACATATTAGAAAAAAATCAGTAGACCAGACATCTAAGAATGGTGCATGACAATGGGCTTGAGGATAATTAATTCTTCTTATGTGGGATATATAAAAAGATTTATGCCACACACACACACACACACACACACACACACACACACACACACACACACACACACACACACACACACACACACACACACACACACACACACACACAGGCCTGTCTGGAGGCATAGCAGGGTGTAAATACACCAATAAACACTTGTGGGGCCAAGTCTCCACCTGACACAGTGCATTCTCAGCTGTTCCCCTGTCACTCATTATGTAAGCGTACCATAATCCCTCTCTCTAGACATCTTTTTTCTCTCCAATAGCTTCATTCCAATCCTAATGTGTGAGATTGTGTCCATTGTTTGATAAACCATTGGTCTATTGGATAGTATCACCCGTGGCTTCGATGAGATATAGTAGGGGGCGTGGCCTGGTGGGCGTGGCCTGACCCAGGTAGCACGTCTCATGTGCACGTTGCCTCGTTAGAGAAGAAGAAATTTCCGGAAGCTCCTTAAGAGTTTGCTAGATTTAGCTTGTAATCAGGGTTTATTAATTACTTCATTCATAATTTATTTAATGAATTATTATTGTTATTTACTTATTAAGCTGCTTAATAACTCACTAACAATGTCAGGAATGCTGCAAACTTGTTTATTACATGTAAATAAGCTATTGCTTTCATAAACAACCGTTTTTATTTTCCTTAATTTAAACTTCCTGTCCTGATTTCGAAGCGAAGACGCTAGGACGTGTCCGATACAGAAACGTGGTTTATCGTTCTGCCAGACATCAGATCAGATTATTATGTTTCCTATGCTGTAAGATACAAAACAGATGAAAAGGAAAG
Source organism: Tachysurus fulvidraco (assembly GCF_022655615.1). Classification (NCBI taxonomy): domain Eukaryota; kingdom Metazoa; phylum Chordata; class Actinopteri; order Siluriformes; family Bagridae; genus Tachysurus; species Tachysurus fulvidraco. The sequence goes on along the minus strand of NC_062530.1, from coordinate 3,855,319 downwards.
ACACATCACACGCTACAACACATTATTTTTTACGATCTTTATCATCCCTAAAGCTAAACCATAAACCTTCTAATATTCAGTCTTTCTAAATTTCTGCCTCTTTTCCAAATACATTATAGGACACTCGTTATGAAATGTCGTCTATTTCACAACACCAGAACCCATGCCACATTTTCACAGACATCCCTCTTCCATGCTGGACATACTGAAGACTTCCTCAGGTCCAGTTCTATAAAGCGTGTCTAATCTTCTAATGCGTTCATCGTCTGGTGTTAGTCCAACATTTATCTTCAGACAGCCCAAATCTGTCTTCTGAACTGTTTCACACAGGAAATGGGGACAGGGTGCCCTTTATTCTTTTCTCCAGCCTCTATCAACCTTCCCTGACACACACACACACACACACACACACACACACACACACACACACACACACACACACACACACACACACACACACACACACACACACACACACACACATTTCTTCCTAAAGCATTCTAATTAGCCGTTCCAGAGATTCCTATGTATTACAGTGTACAAGTAGTCTGTAAATACTCAAGAGCGATACCTTTGATGTTATATATGTTGTATATATATATAATCAGACTTGTGTCTGATAAATGAATCAGATATGTCGATTAGTTAAGCTCTATGGTAAAATAAATGGAATGGATGGAAAAGGTGCATTCAGATTGTGACCTGGACCTACTGTGTGTCAAGGGTGATGTCCTGTGAAAGCTGTACAAGATACTGTAGCACCTTCAAGTCTCAATGTTGTGAAGAATAATGTGTGTGTGTGCGTGTGCGTGTGTGTGTGTGTGTGTGTGTGAGAGAGAGAGAGAGAAAGCGAGAGAGACCTGGACCTGATATGGAATATGTGCTCTACATTTTTAAAAAGAAACCAGCTGATTCGATGACTCACACTTCTCATCGGTTTGAACCAATCAGGTAGCAGCGCCATCGCTGATGAAGGACAATAAGACTGAGATGATCATGAAAATTAAATGACAATTAACATTTGCGCATTGTTGAATGGAATTATTTCTGACATTCGGCAGACTCTCTTATCCAGAGAGACCTACACTTCATACAACTGAGTGATTTATGGTTAAGGGCCTTGCTCAGGGTCCCAGCAGTGGCCACTTGGTGGATCTGGGATTCGAACTCACAACCATCCAATCAGTATTCTAACACTTACGGTCAGCAACAAGGACGTTTAAACATAACACTGAGAGTAGGTCTCATGAATTGTTTCAGGTTTTTCTAGCTCGGCTCCAGGAAATAAACTCATCGAACTAAGCAGATATAATTCCCGAAAGTCTATTTAATGATTTTTGGCCACAAATAAATACCAGAACGACATGGAAATGATTTACAAACTAAAGTTACCCAAAGTATGGACACAATTAGAGAAGACGTCCTCCCAAGGCTTTTAGGTACAAAGGAGGGGATGGAACTGTTTACACTGCCATCCTGATGAAGAAACAAGTAGAAACTTGGTTGCATTCGAATAAATATTAAAAAAAACAAAAAAAAAACAAAAAAAAAACATTTTTGCTTTTAAATAGAATTTTCCTGAATGAGTTAAAAAATAAGCTGTTCAGTTTTTTTTACTTTTCTTATTATGTTCCAGCATTGAACCAGTGTGTGTGTGTGTGTGTGTGTGTGTGTGTGTGTGTGTGTGTGTGTGTGTGTGTGTGTGTGTGTGTGTGTGTGTGTGTGTGTGTGTTACTAATGTGTGTGTGCGTATTACTAACTGTTCCAACATTGAACCAGTGTGTGTGTGTGTGTGTGTGTGTGTGTGTGTGTGTGTGTGTGTGTGTTACTAATGTGTGTGTATTACTACTGTAACTGTTCCAGCATTGAACCTGTGTGTGTGTGTGTGTGTGTGTGTGTGTGTGTGTGTGTGTGTGTGTGTGTATATTAATAATGTGTGTGTATTACTACTGTAACTGTTCCAGCATTGAACCCGTGTGTGTGTTTGTGTGGGTGTGTGCGTGCCTGTGTGTGTGTGTGTGTGTGTGTGTGTGTGTGTGTGCGTGCGTGTTTGTGTGTGTGTGTATTACTAGTGTGTGTATTACTAACTGTTCCAGCATTGAACCAGTGTGTGTGTGTGTGTGTGTGTGTGTGTGTGTGTGCGTGTGTGTGTGTGCGTGTGTGTGTGTGTGTGTGTGTGCGTGTGTGTGTATTACTAATTTATGTGTGTGTATTACTTACTGTTCCAGCATTGAACCTGTGTGTGCCTGTGTGTGTGTGTATTACTAATATGTGTGTGTATTACTAACTGTTCCAGCATTGAACCAGTGTGTGTGTGTGTGTGTGTGTGTGTGTGTGTGTGTGTGTGTGTGTGTGTGTGTGTGTGTGTGTGTGTGTGTGTGCGTGTTACTAATACTAAACCCACTTAATTACATAACCAACAGTGACATAACATTTTTTTAATTATTATTTCTTTTGTTTTGTTTTTTTATGTTTGCTACAACTTTAAACTGCTTTTTACTCACATTTGTCTAGCATGACCAAAGTTTTACATTTCAATTCTTCTATTTTCAAAGACATACCATACTTTGATTCAATGCTGTTCTGATTGATAGAACACTGCGATACAGATGTAATGAGTGCGGAGTGAATATTTGAAGGTACGATTTTCATTACAGTTAATAAAGTTTTGCTTAAACAGAGCCAAAACATGAGAACGGACAATCTGTATTTCGTCTCAAGTGTTTTAGCTGATGAGCAGAAGATCGCCGAGAGCATTCAGAGCACGCGTTGGGGATCGAGCCCCATGGAAGATCAACGTTTCTGGACTAACGATATCTAAGTGGAAGAAAAGAAAATACAGAAAAAAATTGACGAATACTTTTGATGAAAGGAAACAGGTCTGTAAACGAGCATGTCAGCAGCTTCCATCCCGATGCCTGAGACATCACCATGAGGGGATTTGGAGGATCTACACCGCTGTACATTATTCTCTACACACAACCATGTGGCTTCACAGCTCACTCAGATTCAGGTGAACATAAAAATACAGGAAGAGAAGAATGTTTTTTTGCGCAGAACCAAATACAGGCTCGATGAGGATTAGAGAATAGTCAGCTAAAGCTGGGGTACGATTACAGACAAGCCATAATTAGGACAGGGTTTGAGTCATAGGACACTTTAGACACTTGGTAAAAGAAGTACAGAAATAAAGACGGGTAAAAAAAAAACATAAATAAGACAGGACTTCATGGAAACTTCTAGTTTGTTAATTATGTTAAAAATAGATACGATAAACGATTGATGTGAATACGGGAAATTTTTTGTTTTTAAATCTTTCATTATATAATTGATATATTGCTGATTTCGTGAAGATGTTTAGTTAGCATTTATGGAAGGGTTCAAAATCAAATTAAATTTTTATTTATAAACATACATAAACATACAGCATTCACTAAATTCCAGGGGTTTCGTTACCGCTGTTCTGAAATGCCTGCCTAAACATACACGGTACGACGTAGTGAAATGTGTGTTACGACAAGTGTGAAAAGTAAATAAAAATAGCAATGTAAAAATATGGGTCATATAAAAGATAAATAAAGAGATAAATAAATAAAGAGAAAAAAAATAAACATAGATCTATGAATCTAGATATAAAAGATACAATAAGTATAAATTAAAAAAATAAATAAAAAGTAAAAATAAATAATTTAAACAAACAAATAAATAAAGAAATACAAACTAATTCTTTAAAATCTAAAAATAAAAATAGATTCCCCACTGTCAGAATTTCTGGTCTTAATTCAGGGACGATCAATAAGTAATATGAGCAATAAATGTTATTTGAAATGGATAAGAATCATGGCCCATTATTCTATTATTAGAGCAATAAAATGACTAATTTTTGCATTACAAATGGAATCAACCATGAAATTGTAAACCATGTGCTCAGTATTTCTGTAGAAAACAAAGCTCAGATAATTGAGTCGAGTTTGAATGCATGTATTTTATTTAATGTCCATTATGTGTTTGTATTTTTAAGAACAGCAGCCGCACACAGGTTGTTCTTTTAGACTCATCTGCACCCACTCACTATTTAGGGACTTTACACCGAGCAGGTTAAGAGTGTGTGTGCTTTTGGATTTAAAGCCCTAAGTGATTCACCGGAGTGGCAACAAAGTCCAAACTCTGTAGTGGGAGTCAAGCAATGTGTTGTGATCTCAGTGGGTGCATGTGGCCATCATGTTAGAGTCTAAAGAGACCTCCTATGGACAGCTACGAGTGGGTGGCATCAAAGAGACCAAACAAAATCTACAGTATTAAACTCTCTGGATTCGAGACTCTCAGGTGATGTGGTAGCTTGTTGGGCTCCTCAAATCCCAGGTCCACCAAGCTGCCACTGCTGGGCCCCTGAGCAAGGCCCTTAACCCTCATTTCTACAGTTGTATAAAAAATGTAAGTCGTTCTGGATAAATGTGTCTGCCAAATGCCCAAAATGTAAATCTTGAAAAGATAAGAAGGAAGCTGTGATTTGTTCATTTCATTTTCATCACCAAGCTCTTAAATAATTTTGTCTCCAAAAAATGGATCCTAGCAGAACGACGGCACAACTACGGCACATTTAACAATGGACATTGTCTCATTGCAGTTTTACAGAACATAAGAAATAAAGAACAAAAAATTCAAGATTAATATTAGACTTATATTTAAATGTGTTTGTATTTATCCGCAATGAACAAGCCTGAGGTGACTGAGGTGACTGTGGTGAGGAAAAACTCCCTTAGTTGGAAGAGGAAGAAACCTTTTGATTAACCAGACTCAAAAGTGGACCTCATCCTCATTTGGGTGACACTGAAGGGTGTTCAATTATTTTTTATAAATTATTATAAACCCCAGTGAGCGTTATTATCAATAATGTCTGTATATACATAACACAGCTTCCTTTCCAACGCTTCCAAACACACCAACAGTAGTGACTTCCTTGACAAATTCAAGGATTTCCCCCTTTGCCAAACTGCTGATTTAGGACTTCTCATGCCAAATGTCCACCTCACACCCACTGCATTGAGTACAGCCCCGGAGAGATTGATGGTGGATGAGCAGAGGACATTACACACACCGAGGGAAAGGAGAAAAGCATAATGGTGCAGACAGAAACTGATACAGGATGAGAGGTGGGTTTGAAAGGATGACCTTTTTAAAATGCTTTTTTATCCTTCGGATTAATCCGATCTGATAAACCACGCTGCACTTAGGCGGGTGACACGTGTGCTCTTAACAAAACATTACTTCCTCTATGTGTGGATGACATACAGAGGTGGTATTTATGAGGGCAGGAAGGTTTATTACCCTCTACATCACAACAAGATTCCAAACGCATACACTAACAATGCCAACGATGAGCAATTAGACAGCAAGGAAGTGGCAAACATTTTGACCAATCCTACACAGCCCTGTAACGCCAAAACAACCAGGATATTAACATACCTAGGGAAATGATCCACAGTATACGGACGTATACTGTGTCCTCTGCTCATCCACCCACCTCCTCATCCACCATCTTTCCATCAATCTCTCCGGGGCTGTACTCAATGCAGTGGGTGTGAGGTGGACATTTGGCATGAGAAGTCCTAAATCAGCAGTTTGGCAAAGGGGGAAATCCTTGAATTTGTGTCAGTACAGAGTGGAAGTCTCTACTGTTGGTGTGTTTGTGTACAGCGTTGGAAAGGAAGCTGTGTTATGTATATACAGATCAACACCACTGTTCAAGCATCGTAATAAAACGTAATGGCGTCAAGATGATCGCTAGAAATGTATCAGACATGCAGTCAAACCTGTGGGGTTGTTCTAATACACCAGAGTAAAACCATTAGTACACGGCAAAATGCTGGAGCTGAATATTCTGGAGTTAGACATAAAGTTGTGAAAGTTTGATTCTGAGAGTTTATTTTCTAACTTAGACTACAGCCGGTGTTTATGGGGACTCTAAAGCAGTGTTATGTTTTGGTGTTCATGCACTGGGTGTTGAGGAGCCTGATTTAACTCCCCCTGGTGTTGTTAGTCTACATATTTCCTGCGTCCGGCTGCATTATCTTGGACTTTAATGTGAGGAAGCTAAAAGTGACATTTTACTTTATTACACTATTTTTATGCTGTGAGAGATTTTCTGAAAATACTGATCTTGTTTAAAGTAGTAGCTCGGTCCTTAAGGTGCTAATCAGAAGGTTGTGAGTTCACCCTGGGCCACCAAGCTGCCTCACTTGGGCCCCTGACCAAGGCCCTTAAAGTCATTCTGCATGAGGTCGTCTACCGAATGTATTTATGTTTTTGTAATTATTTTCAGCTGTTATTTAAATAAACTCTAGTTAGGAGTTAAAAACGGACTCTATATGGTACTAGAATTTTAACTCCACTGTAATTTAGGTTTAACTGCTGAAAGAGCTAAAGAATCAACCCCCAGAAGAGAGTTCATTTCACTTTAACACTAGAGTATATTTAATGGTCACACAGTGGTTTATTCCAAAGGCCAGAATTTACTGAGTAGTTTAACTTACAGTATACGAGCCACATTCTTGGATGCTGGAGACTTGTTACTATAGAAACCAAGCAGCACATTAATATTAACCTGTGATGTCAGAGCTGCTGTTCTGGACAATTAATCAACACCTTCGGATCGATCAGACCGTAATGGATCGTGTCATAAACACATAGTTACACTAAAACGCTGCAGAAGTATTGAAGGCTTAATACACCGATCAAGTATAACATCATGACCACTGTTATTCTAATATTGTGTCGGTACCCCTTGATCCATCAAGACCCTGAAGGTGTGCTGTGGTTGCCCTGACCCAGATGTCTAGCCATCACAATTTGACCCTTGTCAATCCTTACGGTAGCATATTTTACCTGCTGCTAATACATTAACTCTGATGACAAAATGTTCACTTGCTGCCTAATATATCCCACCTACTAACAGGTGGTGTGATGAAGAGATAATCAGTGTTATTCACTTTACCTGTCACTGCTCATAATGTGATTCCTGATCCGTATATATAATATGTATAGTCGCCATAGTAACCACACATGGTGCAATCACTCAAAGTATAATAGGAGTGTTTTGGGTTTAATTATGTGCTAACTACAGATGCAGTAAAGCAGCATGGTAACGACGACGGTCGTGTAAAGACGACGACGTTGTTAAAAGGAACCTAAAATGTTTTCGTCGCTTGCTTCGTATATGGAAACCCAACATGGTTCTATGTATAGAACCATTCTAAAAAGGTTCTTTAAAGAGATTCTTCTTAAACCATGAGAGGAACCCGACTCAAAAGGGAACCTCATCCTCAACCTCATTTAGGTGACACCAGAGAGTGTGATTATAAATAATGTCCTTTCTACAGTATATAGACTATAAAACTGCTGAGAGAGAAACTTCTCCCTCGTATTAAAGTGTTTTATACGACTATTTGATCTCGAATCAACAAGTTGTTAAATTCTAGAATACGTCATTCATAATCTCTCGGCGTTATCTACATCCAGATAAAACTCCCAAAAAGTAAAGGCACCTTAGCGTTCACCTTACACGTTCTTTATAGTTATAGAACCGCTTTAATATAAAAATGTATCTCTCTCTGAAGGTTTCTACACAGAACCATTGTTTTAGGAGAAAACGCTTCTACCAGACATGTACAGAAGCAAAGGGTTTTATAAAGAACCCTGAGAAAACTTTTGCATCTGTGTTTGTATTTAAACTGAATGATTTGAAAACAGTCCACTTTACTAAACTACCACCATTAAGGTGATTACAGAATTAAAACAGATTACAGGAGCAGGAACTTCCATGAGATGCTGCTGTAGTGAGTCAGAAGCAGTCTAGAATGTGTGTGAGCAAGAGAAAGAAAATAGAGGATTAATCTGTATGTGCTGAGCAAAGTGAAAGCGAGAAAATTGACTCTGGTCTTATGGCCTGAACTCTCAATCCCCATCTGACAGGAAAAAGCTTTTTTGTCATTGCTCAGATGAAACATGAATCTGACGTCGATCACATTTCCAGACAACAAGATGAAAGATGATTGTAATTGTAATTTTCTCAGTTTAAATATGTTTCTTTACATCTTCTTTACCTCCTCCTTCTCCTCTCTCTCTCTCTCTCTCTCTCTCTCTCTCTCTCTCTCTCTCTCTCTCTCTCTCTCTCTCCTCGACTCTATTTCGGTGACTGCACCTGTCACTCTCACATTCCCCTGCACTGCTGACTGGCAGATAGTTCGGAGACTCGCTCACACTAGCTCAAACTTCTTCTACTACACTCACTAACCAACGACGAGCACAACGCACACGTATACACAACTAAAAACGCCTACTGAGCAAACGTTAAAACTGTATGCACATATTTAACTGGAACTAATAACAATATCAGATATCACACGTGTTACGTATCTTTATCTGGGACTTCCTTACCGTTAGCTACGTCTCTTCGTCCAGCTCATAACTGCTGTGTAGGACTGGTTCAAAGCCTACATAAACAGTTGATTGATGTATACATAAATGTACTATTTTAGAAAATATTAACATATATATATGTTTGAAGCACTTTATTCCAGGCAAAGCAGTTACTAAGGATAGATTAAATAAATTGTAAAAATCAATAAATAAAAAAAAAAAAAAAATGCTGTTCATGTTAATATACACGTTATTACCATGTTATAATGAGCTTATTTACAGTATATGTAATAAAAAGATATGAGCATCTGTGGCTTTCTTAATAAGTTAGATAGATAAACTTGAATGTTCTCTCAGATCAATAAAGCATCTATCTATCTATCTATCTATCTATCTATCTATCTATCTATCTATCTATCTATCTATCTATCTATCTATCTATCTATCTATCTATCTATCTATCTATCTACAGTAATTGTCTGTCTGCCTGTCTGTCTGTCTGTCCGCCTGTTCCTGTGTGTATATCATTAACAAACAGATCTCATCAATTGTCATTTCAGATCAAAGTTGTAAAGAAACAAAGAGAAATTTCCTTCATAAAATCTCCTTCATTTACTTAAGTTTTTCTTTCACTTCAGAAAGATCAAAGCAGAACAATCACTCTTTTTTTCCACTCGTTCTGTTTTCCAAACATCGCTCCTTTAGTCCACAATCATATGTCTGTAATGTCTTAAGGTGACTTTGAGCATCAGATGGCTTCCAGAGTTTGATCTACATGAACAGATGTGACGGTGAGAATAAAACCTAACACCATTACTGTAATCTATCTGCTGCTATACACACGCTGTGGTCATCATACCGGTGTGTATCATGAATGCTAGTGATTAGCATTTTGTGGCTAAGTTGTAACAGAATATTAAGCTATTAGCATGCAAGCTAACGTTTGAGAGATTAGCGGGAGAAAAGCTGACATGAGATAGCCTTAGCTCACGAACAAAGTTTTTTTTTTTCATTTAAATTTAATTGAGCAAAGTAGTTTATTTATTTTGTATTTTGCTTATAAGTACCTGCTTTTATCTTTGACCTAAATTAAGAATGTTGGTACTTTTAAAACTTCTGCTTACTTGATAACAGGCTTTTCTTATTTGGGATGTTAGATCTTATTTATTATTTTATTTTAATCTGCGTATTCATTATATGATTTTTTAAATGCTATTGAAACCAATGTCTTATAATAAACCTTGTATTAGTAACAGTAGCTGTAGTAGCAGTGGTAATAACCACAGTAACAGTGGTAATAACCGCAGTAGCAGTAATATTAACAGTAGCAGCAGTAATAGCAGTAGCAATGGTAATAACATTACATGACATTATATTTATGCCATTTAGCAGACACCCTTATCCAGTGTGTCTTACATTTTTATTTCAATTCATACAACTGAGCAATTGATGTTTAAGGGCCTTGCCCAGGGGCCCAGCAGTGGCAGCTTGGTGGACCTGGAATGCGAACCTATGACCTTTCGATCAATAACAGTAGTAGCAGAAGTAATAGCCTTAGCAGTGGTAATAACAATAGCAGTAGCAGAAGGGTAGAGGGGGTAATAGCAGTAGCAGTAGCAACAGTATCAGTGGTAACATTAGCAGTAGTAATAGCAGTATCAGTAGTAGCAGTGGTAGTAATAGTACTAATAATAGTAGTAGCAGTAGTAATAGCAGTAGTAACAGTAGTAGACCTAGTTGTAATAGCAGCAGTTGTAGCAGTAGCAGTAGTAATAGCAGTAGCAGTGGTAATAACAGTAGCAGTAGTAATAGCAGTAGCAGTAGTAATAGCAGTAGCAGTGGTAATAACAGTAGCAGTAGTAATAGCAGTAGCAGTGGTAATAACAGTAGCAGAAGTAATAGCAGTAGCAGCGGTAATAACAGTAGCATTAGTAATAGCAGTAGCAGTGGTAATAACAGTAGCAGTAGTAATACCAGTAGCAGTGGTAATAACAGTAGTAGCACTAGTAGTATCAGCAGCAATTGTAGCAGTAGCAGTGGTAATAACAGTAGCAGTAGTAATAGCAGTAGCAGTAGTAATAACAGTGGCAGTAGTAATAGCAGTAGCAGCGGTAATAACAGTAGCATTAGTAATAGCAGTAGCAGTGGTAATAACAGTAGCATTAGTAATAGCAGTAGCAGTGGTAATAACAGTAGCATTAGTAATAGCAGTAGCCGTGGTACTGTAATAACAGTAGCAGTAGTAATAGCAGTAGCAGTGGTACTGTAATAACAGTAGCAGTACTAATAGCATTAGCAGTGGTAGTAACAGTAGCAGTGGTAATAACAGTAGCAGTAGTAATAGCAGTAGCAGCACTAGTAGTATCAGCAGCAATTGTAGCAGTGGTAATAAAACTAGCAGTGGTAATAACAGAAGTATCAGTATCAGTAGCAGTAGTACTGTAACTGTATCAGTAGCAATAGCAGTGGTAATAGCAGTAACAGTAGCAGTAACAGTATAAATAATATTAACAGTATCAGTATTATTAACAGTAACAGTAGTAATAACAGTAACATTAACAATATTAATAGTAGAAACAGTAACAGTAGTTGCAGTAATTATTATATGAATTAAGTTCAATTTAAAGTCTGTCTGCTAGCAGCACGGCCTGGTAGAAACACTGAATTTCAGTAACCTGATAACAACATCTCTATAACCCTCAATAATTAAAGCAATTATTAAAGCTTCTGTTTTCTGAAGAATGTCTGGAGCTGAAGTTCCTCTCTGCAGTGACTGTGACAGGAGAAAGACTTGTAGGCAGAAACTTCTAAAAAACAATCTAAAAAATAGGAATTTCTCTTCAGCAAACTGCAGTAAAAGAAACACATTTAGGGACGGAGACTCGAAATTATTAAGCCGAAGCGATGATGAGTTCATCGTTTATTATATGAAAAGCTGAAAAACACTCTGAGGAAAATAGCTAAATAATATATCCTAGGAAACAGTCAGAATTCATCACACCGGTTTGTTGTGCTGCTGCTAGCGATTAGCATTTTGTGGCTAGGTTGCAACACAATAATAGGGTATTAGCATAGTTCTTCCATGTTCCCTGGTGAACGAGGCACTGTTTTTAACTTGATAATATAAGTTTAGGACTTTTTCATTTTAATTGCATTTAGCAAAGAACATTTTTGAATTTTGACATTTTCAACAGCAAACAGACAACTCCTTAAAAAACCCACATGAGCTAAGGTGAATATTTTGTTGGTGTTGAGATTGTCAGTAATAATTTTCATTGTCAGTAATAATTAAACTGCCGCTCACACACAGCTGTAGCAGATTGTCACGTCGTACATCATCCACCGCTTACGGGATTATATTACACCCTGATATGAGCATGTTAAAGGAGTGTGATATAAAGACATGTCCAGTAACAGCTGAGAAGCACCTGTTTATTGTTTTAGAGCTGATCGTGACAGACTGGATGAACAGCAGTGAAACAGGTGCTTGTGCTTTCCCTTCCTATCTCTCTATGTCTCTCTCTCTATCTCTATCTATCTTACTGTCCATCTCTCTCTCTCTCTTTCTCTCTCTCACTCACTCTTTGTCTCTGCCCCCCCTCTCTCTCACACACTCTTTCTGTCTCTGTCCCCCTCCAACTTCTCTCTCTCTCACTCTTCCTGTCTCTGTCCCCTCTCTCTCACTCTTCCTGTCTTTGTCCCCCCCCCCTCTCACTCTCTCTCTCACTCATTCTGCCTCTGTCCCCCTCTCCCTCTCAATCTCCATCTCTGTCCCTGTCTGTCTCTCTCTTAGTTAGAATTTGAAGCAAATCAATTCTTTCTAAACAGGTCGAACAAAATAAAATAAATAAACGATAAAAGAAAGAAAGAAAGAAAGAAAGAAAGAAAGAAATCACAAATGAATAAAACAATAAAATAGACTTCAATTAAATGAAGAATATACAAAGAATATATAATATACTGCAAATTGAATTCTAATAAAATTCTTTATTGTCATTAAACATTGCATGATTACAATCAAACTTGCTCTCTCTCTCTCTCTCTCTCTCTCTCTCTCTCTCTCTCTCTCTCTCTCTCTCTCTCAGCTTTACAGAAGAATACAAACAGAAGTAAGTTACTATTAATCTCTATTTAAGCCTGAGGTGACGGTGTTGAGGAAAAACTCCCTGAGATGATCTGAGGAAGAAACCTTGAGAGGAACCAGACTCAGAAGTGAACCTCATACACATTTGGGTGACACTCGACAGGAAATAATGTCAATGTAAATAATAATAATTATCATTAAATGTTAATATATTAACTTTCATTTAACTACCAAGCGCATGAATAAACCACTCTTGGCTATTACTAGCTGGACATTTTCTACAAATCTCTAAGCTTCATTTTTTCCAGAGGATGTGAACACTGAATTAACTGAACACTCTTTAAAACAAACGAATGAAACTTCTACTTTTTATCTCCGAGCTCCTTTCGGCTCTCTGTGCTGTGCTGTAAGTGTAATTCAATAGACCTTTAGAATCCACACACACACACACACACACACACACACACACACACACACA
>NC_062530.1:3802339-3834839 GCF_022655615.1 Tachysurus fulvidraco | reverse complement strand
TAATATTAAAAAAAGTATTTCTATTTTTTATTTACATTTTTTGAAAATTAGAATATTAATGATGAAGTTTGTGTGAAATCCATAAAATGACAGTATCATGTCTATTGGGCTGTTTTCAGTTGCTTGGATTTAATTCTCTAGATAATGAAGTTTGGACAACACACACTCACACACACACACACACACACACACACACACACACACACACACACACACACACACACACACACACACACATCCAAACACACACACACTATATATATATATATATATATATATATATATATATATATATATATATATATATATATATATATATATATATATATATGGTGTCTGTGCTGTGCGTCTGTCCCATTATTGTCTAATATCCCAGCTGCAAATTTACTGTATGCAAGAAAAATGACGTGTAAAAATGTTCACTTTTCAGCATTTCAGACGTTCAAGATGTCCCATGGTGTTTGTAGGCATCATCTCCAGTTGGTAGAAGATGAAGCGAGCCCCTTAGCTGCTGTTAATGGATTAACTCTTGAGTGTCCTGTATATTTAGACCCATGTTTCAAACCAATCGTGTTTCAATGGTCTTTGTTTAATCCCAACCTTGTGTGGCAGATCTTGTGCCAAGAGTCCTCAACTGCCATGGCAACAGTCACTGATAAATGTGTGTGTGTTTGTGTGTGTGTGTGATTTGGTTTGTGTTTGGTTTTGTGTGTGGTTTTGTGTGTGTGAGAGAAAGTGAGAGATTTGGTTTGTGTTTGTTTGCATGTGTGTTTGCGTGTGTGTGTGTGTGTGTGTGTGTTTGTGTGTGTGTGTGTGTGTGTGTGTGTGTGTGTGTGTGTGTGTGTGTGTGTGTGTGTGTGTGTGTGTGTGTGTGTGTGTGTTAAACTTATGTTATTAATCATTTGTAGGGCCACCTGAGTCTTTTTATACAATTATTATTTTCAGTTAATGTTTTAGAAAGAATTACTTAATGTTTAGCCCGGTCTGTGCTGCCACCTGCTGGAATTTATTGTACATTACATGTATAATATTTAAAGCAAGTAAAATGTTCATATTCTCAATGATCACAACAACTCTACTGTACACACTTTTACATCCAACTTAACTCCCATTCTGTGAAATTGTCTTTTCAAGATTTAAAACCTTGCTATTAATTAAGAGAGCTTTGACAGCAGCTTCTTCTGTGCTTCACCCATGAACAGGATCAATTAGGTTGAAAACAATAGCCTAAGATGTTATTAGTACAAACTCTGTTACATAACCGACTCATCTCACTCTGAATCCGACTCCGTCAAGGGGTATTTTAATCCCCCTGCTCTTAGCTCGTCCTGTTGCTATTTCTTTAGAGTAGAGATGTGTCGTTCGGAAGAGAGTAGACTCTTTGATCCGATTCGTTTAGGTGAGTCAAATTTCTCATTCAAAGAGCCTTAATATATCCGGCGAGATTTGACAATAAGAGTCGACTCTTAATGTTGAGTCGAATCACTTGCTCTGACTCACTTGAATTGGAATTGCCATCACTATTAGGACCTGGGCTAATTCCACGTGGATAATCCATGGATCACATATTTATGATAAATCCTGCAAAGGGCTGTAGAGACAGGGTCAGGTGGGATGACCAGAAGCTAAAAGGATATATTTTGGGAAACAGACAAGCAAGCAGATCACAGCAAGGTGACAAAAAGAAGTATTGCACTGATTAATGTTAAAAGACACAGATAGAGATGGAGAGAGAGAGAGAGAGAGAGAGAGAGAGAGAGAGAGAGAGAGAGAGAGAGAGAGAGAGGAGAAAGTAAATATCAGTGGAGTTGTATTCACTCTCTCTACACAATGATTGCATTAACAACATTATGGTGTTAAGAGTGTCAAACTAATTGTATTAATTGCTCCTACATGGTATTAAAGGTCAGCTAGGTGCATTTAGTGAAACCAACCTTCTGTGAATCCAACACTGACTTCAGCACACACATTTATTTACTATATCTGTGATTTACTCAAATAAACCTCTAAGAATTTATAAGCTCTATAGCCATCATGTTGCACAGTCACATTATCTACAAACCAGGCCCGGCTCCACGGGGGGGCCAGAGTGGGCCTGGCCCACCCAATCAGAGGCTTGGCCCACCCTGGCCCCACACCACATAACACCCAATCACAAAATTGGTACGATATTCAATTCAGCTCGAGATACGTTATTTTCTAATTTCTGCCCAACCCCCTTTTTTTCCTCTCCTAGACAGACTTAGCTCATTCATTCACATTCACACATCCTTTGAAGTAAACATACGTGCTTATAAAGCAATAAACGACAGTCACAGTAACTTTATTAGAACTGTTAGTGAACTTGATTAACACACTATATATAGCCTAATAAAATACAACATGTACAGGTTTGTTCTAGTTGATTTAAATAGTTATTTCAAAAGAACTGTCCCTTTTTAACAAAACATTTCTTGAATAAACCCAATTCTTACAGTTCATTCTTCACTCAAGTAAAAAGTTTGTTTTAGTTGATGTGAATAGTTATTTTAAAAGCCCCTATTTATCAAATTTAAAGTTAATTTTAAGTTAAACTTAATTGATACAAGATCTGTTAAGGGGTCAAAAAATATTACAAATGCAAAAAGAGAGAATGTAAAAATAAACGTTAACCCTTTTTATATATATATATAAGTTACTAAATAGTTCCAAAATATGTACAAAAAATATTAAAAATGAAGAAAACACAAACACAACAATAACAAACAACCCTAAAAATTGTCTTAAATATATGGTATTAAAACTATAGACATGAGAGATTAAAGCATTAAAGAACATCCACCCACCCCACCAACACCCCCCACCCCAAACCGACCGGCCCACCTGGAATATCACTTGGCCCACCTTTCATCTCATATCTGGAGCCGGGCCTGCTACAAACACACTTGTCATCTATAACTACTATGAACAAGCAAAAGAGCTTTTATTACCAAAGAAAAACAAAGTAAAGAAAGAAAACACAATCACACAGAAACATATTAATTATGTGTTTATAACAAGCCTTTGATTAGATCTTTAGTGTATGATACCAAAAGGAACAAAACAACTGATATACTACTGATAAATACTACAGATAATACGTAAAACAGATCAATTAATGCTTCTGATCTCACTTTTGTCATTCTTCACCTATAAGTCCAGACTTATTCACTGGATATAATCATATTAACCTTTTCAATCAAAGCATCCACACTTATAGATGCTATATATCTGCTTATAAATCAGCACACAACATAAAATAATAATGATATATTTCACAAATCATTCTAAAAAATCCACTAAACTCTCAAGATAAATTACACAAGTCAATAAAATGTTTTTTTCTTTGTTTTATTTTTTAATATTTATTCTTATGTCTACATTACAGTTATACTGAAGACATGAATATATATTAAGGTTGAAGAAGGTAATCCTTAGATAATTTTGTAATTATATATATTTGTAGTATCGGTTGTGAAACTAATGAATCTAGTACAATAACAACTCAGGATCCATCTGATACTGTGAATTTCCAGTGGAGACGTTTTCATGTCAGAAATGAGCGCTTTTCCTTCTCTGTTCCACCACCCAGCTGTAGGGATTCATGTCTAAACGCAACAGGTTCAGGATCCATGGATCTTTCTGAGCTCCTGCTAAAAACTCCTCCAGGGTAATCTGACCTGTCAGACACACAGTCACCTAAACACTTTATAGACTTTAATTAGTTCTCATTAGATTTACGACACTGGACTTAGTCTAGACATTCTCATTATGACTTAGTTACTGAGGATTAACTCGATTTACTGATTCGTTATTTCAAGAAGTTAACTTAGAACTTTAGTACATTTACCTTACTTCCCTATATTATTTAAAGATAATGTATTGTTGCTTTGACTTACTGACATGTTTTGAAGTGTTATTAAGTGAGCAAATGTAGTAACAGGTCATAATAACAAGCTACAAAGTTGTAATATAGAGTTAGTATTGCAACTTATTACTAAGTCATGGTAGAGAGATAATATCTTGAGTTATCTTGAACCAACAGTCATGCTATGGAGTTAATATGTCTGTCTTTTGACTTGGATGACGTAGTAATGAGGTAATATCTTACAAATACGGAAGGCCTAAAAGGCCATGCATTATTATATTTTTTTTCTTTCTCGTATTGTCATGATAACGAGTTAATGTTCTCGTATTATCGGGATAACAAAAGTTGTTTTTTTTTCATGATGACTTAATTTTCTCGTGATCTCTGCATAAGAACATGTTCTAGAGGCAGTGAAAGCGCAGTAAAGCAGCATCATGGATGAACTCAGGCGTCTTTACTTTAATCAGGGACTCATGTGATTGACAACATACACAAGTGTCCGACACTTAAGAAGGAGGATGTGATGTCTGCATCTTTATGGTCGAAGACAATATACTGTAGTGACCCTACTGCAAAAATCTATACGTGACAAATCGAATACAAAACAATTTACGCAGTATGAAATGCTAACATTTTTATGAGACACAAAATTGTATAAAGCCAGAAAAAAGTTACATTTATTTTACTGTAGAATTAAGAAGGTAATGGATTTCAAAGTCATTCTATCTGTAGATAATGAATCCCCGAAATTAAGTCGTGATAACCACAAAAACAACTTTTCTTATGTCGAATGCATGGACATCTTTTTATTAAGATAAAAAACCATGGTGCAAGTTTCAGACCGACTCACCGTCGTCATCCACGTCGACCACTTTGAAGATTCTTTCACAGATTTCATCAGGAGACACCTCGGGATCTTTCCTGCCTACTTTCCTGACATGATGTATGATCTGAAGTGAGACAGTTAAGAGTTTATACAGTAGCTGAGATAGTTTTAAAACGTTTGAAAAAGTTATGCATATTCAGCCCGTTTTCCAATGAACGGGTTGAATATGCATCAGAGAGAAGATCTGATTTTGTTGTTATAAATCGATAGATAATGATTACTACAGAATATAGAGAAATGTATGTTTATAACATATGCTGGTGTGTTTGCATATGCCTGTACTTTGTCTAATATCCTTATTAAAAATAAAGATTATTTGAGGTTATTTTGGATGGAATTGGTGTCGAGCACATGCTTTCAGCCTGGATGTATATAGTTACCTAGGCTATTTATTTATTTATTTATTTATTTATTTATTTATTTATTTATTTATTTATTTATTTATTTATTTTATCTATCTATCTATCTATCTATCTATCTATCTATCTATCTATCTATCTATCTATCTATCTATCTATCTATCTATCTATCTATCTATCTATCTATCTATCTATCTAATATGCATTTTATTTTCTTTATAAAAGGAAATTTGAGCATAATAAAATATTTTAAGTAATTATATGTAACTTGAATTATGTTATATGACTGGACTCCTAATAAACAAATATAACATAGTAAAAAAAAAAGAAAAAAGAGAGAGGATCACATCTATGAATTTTATCTTGAAGTCATCACTTAAATTTCTATTCATTGAATTGTTCATGAACACTTTATTGGGGTTCTTCATTTAGTCTTCATGTAGCTAAAACTTTACAGTGGGATTGGAATTTAACTGAAATTCAGAAATAAGGAAAAGGACCCACTTCAACAATGGCTCTGAGTTCAGCTTTGTCTATAAAGCCGTTGCCGTCCTTGTCGTACACTTTGAAGGACCATCTCAGCTTGTGCTCTAAATCTCCCCTGAACACCAAATTCAGAGCAGCCACAAACTCCAGGAAGTCAATAGTGTTGTCCTGAAGGATAGACAGCAAACATGGCTTTTATCACGCTTGAGTAAAAATACATTAATAGTACACCGGATCAACCAGAACATGAAGTTTTAACATTTACACGTTATCATACAGTATCACTTCATTTACATGCAATCGCATCCACGTCGTTCATTCAAACTCATACGGATTTTCATTCACTCTCCACAAATGATCTTTTTCCTTGTTAAAACACACCTGGTTCATCTCATCAGTTAATATCTGATCTCAGGAGCTTCATAAAGCATTCATAAACCATTTTCTGTAACATTTAACCTTACATTCGAGCCACATAAGGCACAAGCCACCCACAACCACCTGTTCACACGATACAGAGCATTTACAGTAGACTATGGACTTGAGAGGAAACCGGTAAGGCAAAATGTTCCATCTTTGGTCCTTTACACTTTCAGAAATAAGAGAACCAAACATTACGTCACCTCGTCAGGTTACTATTCAGGGTATCAGATTATTTTGCAACTTTAAATCTCTTTATACCTCCAAAAATCTTAAGGACTACTAAAAGTGAACTAAAGGAACGCCACGTGCGCCACTTTATTTCTGAAAGTTAGATTCAGGAGAAACCAAAAAAAAACATAAGTATAATATAAGCCCTTAGGAAATTTAAACAAATTTCCCTGAGATGAGTAATGATTCATTCTAAAGAATATCTAACATTTATATTATTCATACAGTATGTTTATATTTTTAGTTTCCCCTGGTATCATCTGGTGCGACTTTTGGGCAGCAAAATGACCATATGAGGCAGCAGCTCACCCCGTTCTTATCAAAGGCTCGAAACATACTCTCTGCGTACTCCGATGCTTCCCCGGAGGATCCCACGCCGAAGAACTTCTTAAATTCATGCAGAAACAAAAGGCCGCTAGGGCACTCGTTTACAAACTTTTTATACATGTCCTGAAGCGTAATGACGTCAATCTCCGTGTGTTCGGTTTTCTCAAGGTGCTGAGTTTGTCCCATGTTTTCTCTTCACTGTGTGCGCTTCTAAAACCCCATCCTGAAAGCCGCTCTCACCGGGCAGCCGGATCGCAATCAATGTTAGTGGAGATTAGTGTTGAGGTGATAGGAGTGAAGGAAGAGGAGGAGACCCAGTGGAGGTGGTCTGCAAAAGATAAAGTAACACACTATACACGGCACTGTTTACAGTCTCTGTTTCTTTCTAGCTTTAGGCCTTGATGGAAATGAGGGAAAAATGTGAAATGGAACAGCAAGCAAAGCTGTTTTTCTGGCTGTAGGTGTGATAATGTGGCAGTGTAGTGCTTAAGGTGTTGGACTACTGATCAAAAGGTTGTGAGCGTGAATCCCAGGGCCACCAAAACTGCCACTGTTGGGCCCCTAAGTGAGGCCCTTAACACTCAACATGCTCAGTTGTATAAAATGAAATAAAAATGTACGTTGCTCTAAGGGCATCTACATAATGTAATGAAAATGCAAATATATAAAACTGTGTGTTACAAAATAAAAGCTTCTATTTTAAAACAGTGTGAACATAAAGTAAGTGAAAAAACAAACAAACAAACAAACAAACAAACAAACAAATAAATAAATAAATAAATAAATAAATAAATAAATAAATAAAAGGTCCAGCTGAAGAACACTACATTAATGATACTATAAACAATTCAATTCAGTTTATTTGTACAACACTTTTAACAATGGATCTTTTCTCAAAGCAGATTTACAGGAGTATAGAAAAAAAATGTTAAAGTTTAAAGTTTAAAATCTCTAAGTTACTATTTATCTCTAACATCTATCCCTAATGATCAAGCCTGAGGTGACGGTGGTGAAGAAAAACTCCCTGATCATGTGAGGAAGAAACCTTGGCAGGAACCAGACTCAGAAGTGAACCTCATCCTTATTTAGAGACACTGGACAGGAAATAATGTCAATGTAAATAATAATAATTATCATTATTATTATTAAATGTTAATATATTAACTACCACACGTATGAATAAACCACTCTTGGCTATCTCTAAGCTTCAGCTGCACATTTTTTCCAGAGGATGTGAATTAACTGAACACTCTTTCTTCTTCTTCTTCTTCTTCTTCTTCTTCTTCTTCTTCTTCTTCTTCTTCTTCTTCTTCTTCTTATTATTATTATTATTATTATTAGTTCTTATTATTATTATGCTGAAAGACAAAAAAAGAAAATAAAGGACCTCCTTTAACAATTATTCAACAAAAAGCCGTTTGTGTCTTTGTCGTACATCTCAGCTTGTGCTCTAAATCTCCCCTGGATACTAAATTCAGAGTGGCCACAAACTCCAAGAAGTCAATAGTGTTGTACTGAAAGATAGACAGTAAACATGGCTTTCCTCACGCTTGAGTAAAAAAATAGATTATTAGTACTCCGGATCAACCAGAACAACACGGACTCATGCAAGCACAGGGTTGAGTTTTCACACTTATACTTTACAGTACTTTTACACTTATACTGTACAGTTACTCTTCACAAATAATATTTCCTTGTTATTTCTAAGTGTCTCAAAGCAGAAAACTCAAAACTAGAACAATAACAACTGGATGTAAATTAATAAATCGAGCTGTTTCACTTATACAGCACGTTGAACAAGCAGGTTGATCACACCTTATGTCAAAGCTTATTTTTAGCAGGCTGCTCAGAGGGAACTGAGAATCCTGCCATGTGATGACTAATAGGATTTACAGCGGGATTAATAAAGAGTGAAAAAAAGACCAAACACATCAGATACATACAGCTTTACAATTATAAAGGAAAAGACAGAACAGAATGTACAGAGATCCTGATAATAGCGTCTTCACCGAAAAGTCCCACTGTGGATAATGACACGATTCACTTCTGAGATCAATTCGATTTTTCAATACTTGCAGTGCAAGGATTTATTTTTCAAATCATTTTCTTTTCAAATAATGAATCTATTTGTATTTATTTGAACAAAAAACTGGTTGGGATCTCATTTTATTCCTTACTCATGGACCTGCGATATAAATGAACATATTAAATAAAAAAAGAGAAATAATTAAAAAATATATATATATATTTTGTAGATGTTGATGGAAAACTTTCATCTAAATTTTAACAATAATACAAAAATAATATATATATATATTTTAAATTTTTCAAATAACTTTCTGTCCAAATAATATTTTTTTTTTATTTTTTATTATTTTTATTAATTTATTTTTTAAATTGGTTGGGATATCATTTGATTCCTTAATTACAAACATAATTTTGAATAAATTAAAAATAAATAAATAAATAAATAAAAAATTCTGTAATTTTTCAATATAAATTTGAACAATGATAAAAAAGAAAAGAAATTCCATTCTCAATAATTTTTGTCCAAACAGAGAAGAGAATGAGTGTGTAAAATGTAATGTTATATAAAAACCCTAAAAATTGATCAAATTGTTCACAAGCTGTTTGTGTAAACTTTTGTCTCATTATAATTAAACATTGAGGAGATTAGTCATAAACATCTCTAAAACATGAGACATCTCTACAAACTGCAACCATCAGGCTGAATCTGATCAGTGTGAGTGTGTGGAGATATACATTATCACCAACAGGGGGTGCTGCTGTCTAACAACACTCGTATACCTCACATGTCAGAAATAGAAGAGCAGTCCAGTATCTCTGGAATATTCATTCATTTTCTACCGCTTATCCGAACTACTCAGGTCACGGGGAGCCTGTGCCTATCTCAGGCGTCATCGGGCATCGAGGCAGGATACACCCTGGATGGAGTGCCAACCCATTGCAGGGCACACACACACTCTCATTCACTCACACACTACGGACAATTTTCCAGAGATGCCAATCAACCTACCATGCATATCTTTGGACCGGGGAGGAAACCAGAGTACCCGGAGGAAACCCCCGAGGCACGGGGAGAAAATGCAAACTCCACACACACACAAGGCGGAGGCGGGAATCGAACCCCAAACCCTGGAGGTGTGAGGCAAACGTGCTAACCACTAAGCCACCGTGCCCCCCCTATCTCTGGAATATTACATCAAATAAAATCAATAATGTAAAATAAACTGATAAATAAATAACGGCAAATTGTGTTTTTTCTAGACCTTGATGAGATGTTTGTTCCACTGTACAGTTATAAGTGCTGATGTGCTGCACAACCCTGCTGCATAAGAGGAACACATTTTTACACGTCTGCTTTGTTTACAATAAAAACACCTTTTAACCCTTAAAAATATTGAATCAAACCATGAAATCATAATTAAAACTTACACAGCACCAACACATTGATTAGCAAGAACTAGCAAATAACAAAGGGCAAACCCACAGGCATAGATACTGTAGATAGATAGATAGATAGATAGATAGATAGATAGATAGATAGATAGATAGATAGATAGATAGATAGATAGATAGATAGATAGATAGATAGATAGATAGATAGATAGATTTTAACAAAAGCTTTACCAAACATTAGAAATATAGTACAAAATGTTTATTATACCAAGATTAATATTAGACTTATATTTAAATGTGTTTGTATTTATCCCTAATGAACAAGTCTGAGGTGACTGAGGTGACTGTGGTGAGGAAAAAACTCCCATAGATGTAAGAGGAAGAAACCTTTTGATTAACCAGACTCAAAAGTCTGGATCTCATCCTCATTTGGGTGACACTGGAGGGTGTGATTATAAACTGTTATAAACACCAGAGAGTGTTATTATGAATAATGTCCTTTGTACAGTCAGATACAGTCTGATAATTGTGTATTAATTGTGAATTTAAAAAATAATTAGATTGTTACAGTAGATCAGTTACGGTGCAAATAGATCAATTAAGCAATTAAACACACCTAAATGACATCTTACCTGATTTTACCTGATGGATTGTTCTTTTATTGGCAATGTATGTGGTTTGGAGTCTGAGTTACAGTGCAATTCAGGTGACCTCAAAATGCTACTCATGTGTCACTCATCGTCTCTGAAGAAGAAGGAAAAGAAACGGTGTTTGGGTTTGTCTGTGACAAGGAGAAATGTTCTTTGAAATACAGTATTGTCTTCAGTGGGGCGAGATAAAAATGAGTGTGAAAGACACCAGAGTGTGTTATTATGAATAATGTCCTTTTTACAGTCAGTTACAGTCTGACATTTGTGTTATTGTTTTCTAAGACCACATGGAGTTGGCGTCTTCTCACTGAATGTCCGAAATCTTCATGATGCGGAACACAACTAGAGCTGGTACATCTCTAGATGCCTCAGGATCCTCACAGGGTTTGTCTTATCTCACTGAAGGTCTGAAATCATCATGAAGCAGAACACAAACATCAACAGGACCCACACTGCACCACTCTTTTTCTAGATCCATTTTCAGGACAGTAACTGACCGGGCTGAAGTTTGTACTCCAACGTGATCACTTCTTGGCAGCCATCTTGTTTAACATCAAACATCTGCAATGAAATTAAATATATTTCTGCAAACAAAGGCGAAGTGTACAGTAAGTGCTGACGGTGTGTCTGTGATGCACAGAAACATTTATCTTATAAGATCTATTGCAAAGATTGAAAGAAGGAACTGGGGAATAAAGTTAATACTGTGAATACTGGCTTTACCTCAGAAATGTGTCTGTACCACGGCATCGTTCTTTCCTACACAATGGCTTTGAGAAAGAAAGAAAGAAAGAAAGAAAGAAAGAAAGAAAGAAAGAAAGAAAGAAAGAAAGAAAGAAAGAAAGAAAGAAAGAAGTCCCCTTTTTACATTAAATCATAATCATAACCATAAAATAACAATATCCTTTTACTCAAAAAATTTTATATAGACAAATCTAAGGACTTTAAGATGAATCCAATATGTTGTGCATTTCTTTTACAAAAACGCTCGAAGTGATTAAAAAGAATAATGCATTAAGCTTTTTATTTGGTATTATTATTATTATTATTATTATTATTATTATTATTATTATTATTATTATTATTATTATTTCTAATCCATAAAATATATAAAAAATTCTATATATATATATATATATATATATATATATATATATATATATATATAGATATATATTATATATATATATATATATATATATATATAAAGAAATATTTTACTATTTAAAATAAAAAAATCTTAAATATAAATATTTTCTTAGAATTAAATAGAAAGACAATTATTATTCTTTATATTAACCTTTTGTTTTATGTTTATGTTCTGTAAAGCTGCTTTGAGACAATGTCAGTTGTTAAAGCGCTATACAAATAAAATTGAATTGAATTGAACTGAAGTGAACAATAGTGATAAAATGTAAAAAAATTTCATAAAATGTAAAATGTTATAAAAAAAGACATTAAGTGTAAAAACATACACACATAATCTATAAATATGCAGCGTTGTCACTATGCTCTTCAATCATCCTGATATCGGAGCGTAAAGCAGTCCGTTTGTGTGAAGATCTTGCTATGTTTAATTAATGTACATGTCAAAACACTACAAGGTTACAGAAATAAACGTTCCCTGCTTTGAAGATCCAAACACTCCTTTTCACCTCCTGACATGTTTGGCACCTTTGCGCAGAGTGTGTAGGTAGAGCCACGCTACAGAAGATTCTCTAAACCTCATTGAAGGTCATAGGATGACATGAGGCTGATGAAAAGCTTGAGAAATCTCAGAGAACATGATTTCGTGATAAACGTGGTGTGTTCTTCTGGCAATGGATTTCATCACAGTTCCTCTCAAAGAGACTCGATAATGAACAGCAGTGCTGCTAAAGAAAAAAGCTACTAGCATTGTTTTTTGTTTTTTTTTGCAACCCTGAATAGGATATAAGGTGAATGATTGTGCCTTTATGTTTATGTTGACTTACATTTTATTGTGTTTTGTTTTATGCAACTGAACAAATGAGAGTTAAAGGGTTTTGCTCAGAGGCCCAACAGGGCAGCTTAATGGAGCTTAGATTTGCTTGCAACCTTCTGATTGGTAGTCCAATACCTTAAACACCAGGCTACCACATCCCCATTTTGTTTTGTTACTTAAACATTACAGCACAGTGCATTATTTTCTTTACATATTTCAGCTTTAGAAGTTGGGTTTGGATTGTATCCAGTTGTATCCCTGACCATTCAATCAACAAGGTACTGTAAGGTGGGGTCTTGCTCAGGAGCCCAGCAGTTGGCACGGCATTCAAACTCACAATCTTCTGATTGGTTGTTCAAAAGCTTAACGCCTAGGCCTTCCACCTTGTGACTTCTTGGGTTGTACTCATTCCACTTGTTTACATTGTACCAGGGGTGGAGCGAACCCGAATACGGTATTCGGAAAGGCACAAATAGCGTGTTTTTTACTAATACTTATTTCAAACAAATACTTTAAAAAAAATTGTATTCGGGAACAAGAAAAACTTTATATCAAAAAGCTGCGTGTGAGTGAGTGAGTGACATTCAGGAGTCGGGGGGTGGGGGGGTAAAAGTGACTGACACAGGCTGCTCCACACAGCAACAGAGAAGGCTTGGCTGAGCGAAAAAAGTTCCTCACTGCATCACTATTTTTGTTGAACAGATTTTTGTACCTTAACTGGGTTCCGGAGGCAGTTTATAACTTTCGGGAAGCGGAGTTTGATCGGGAGATTAGTCCATTACGCTGCATTATTCACGTCTGAGGTCGGGTGCTCTCGTGTTCGCTCTGTTTACGTTCTGTTAGCTCGGTAATTCAGACAATAGGCTGTTGACAGAGTAACGTTAACGTTCGGTTAAAAAGGTTAAAACAATGCTTGTGTAGTCGAATTGTATGTACTTGTGGGAGTTATATGGTACGTTTAAGTTACAGACAGCAAGATGTACTGTAGGCTATAGGATAGTTAACCTTAGCATAGCTTCCCGTCACTCATTACTTAGTTGAAACTCCTCACGGGGGCACGGTGGCTTAGTGGTTAGCACGTTCGCCACACACCTCCAGGGTTGGGGGTTTGATTCCTGCCTTGTGTTTGTGGAGTTATGGTTAACATAAATAATAAAAAAAAAACACTTTTTTTAATGAAAAAAAAAAAAAAAAGAATTTAATAACGTAAAAAAACCTCTGTGTCTTTTTTTGGCAGACAGTTGACAATAGCAGGGCTGTATCTTTTAGTACTATATAGAAAACAACTTTTGTTCTGCCAGATCTCCCAGTCAGGGGTTGATAAAGTTTAGTTCTGTGCATTAGAAAGAAGTTCTTTCAGAAGAACAGTTCTTTGAAGTATTATTTGTTTTTATTCTGTCTGTTCAGCGTCCTCCAACAAGGATGGGTGGTGGTGGGGTTCATAATGTTCACAATGGTATTTTATTAGTTGTTGGTTTAACCATGGATGAGGTAATGGCTGTTGTTATTTTCTTTTCAATGACAAGGAATTGTTACATGTTCAAAAACATCAAGCAATATTGCATATCCATAATTACTATAATGAATATAATTAAAGAATACTTAAACTATAACGTAAATTAGAAGCGTAACGCAAAAAAAAAAGGATTTTTATGCCTATTTTGAATTTTACTCGAATACAAATACAAATACAAATACTTTTCCCCCCCTCAACAAATACAAATACAGATACAAATACCGGCTGCTTTGCACACCCCTACATTGTACATTCTGAAATAGTTTATTGCTCACCGCAATTGTGAAGAGGTTTTTTTTTTTTATTTGGGTGTGAAAATCTCAGATTAGCAGCTTCACAAATGCTCAATCCATTCTATTTGCCAACCAAAGTCTATTGATCAATACCTGAACTAAATCTATTGATCAGTACCTGCATCATGCCACTGCCAGATGATTGGCTGTTTGAATAATTAAACTTTCCCATTAACATGACCACAAATGTGTAACTACATACAGTACTGTATATGACCAAAGTTACTGCTGATTATCCTTCTCTGTGATTCCTCAACATTTCTTACATTTTCTAAAAGTCAGTCTAGTTGAGTTGTCATTTTAGCTGTGTTTAACAAGCATGGGATAGATCAGATAATGATGGCCAGATGGATGAATGAGAGAGAGAGAGAGAGAGAGAGAGAGAGAGAGAGAGAGAGAGAGAGAGAGAGAGAGAGAGAGAGAGAGATCCCATCCAGCCTTATTAGTTCCAGCTCTGTCCATATTATCTTCAAGACAGATGGCCTCTGTGCTGTTATCTATATTAAACTCAGTCCATTGGCCAGGTCACTATAATGTAAAGTCAGCCTTGATGACCCATCGCCTGTCATCTCAACAGGACTGCTAAGAGGAAACAAATGATCTTTAGCTAGAAGTGTGAATGCATATCTGCTGTTTTCATTAGGCAAAATTGCACCAAACTGGAATGGAAATTAATTCTTCTCAAAAGCAACAGGAAGTGAGATAGACAATCCAACAGGCACCAGAAGTGAAAACCATGAAAATTTATCACATTAGAACAAAACAGGAAAGAGGCCAGAAAATGAATCATTGTTGTGCAAACAATTACTACCTTGTTTTTCTTCACACCTAGACTAGGTCGTAACAGAAGCCTGATAGCATCGTGCTGTAGGTGCATTTAACTAAAACCAAAAATTATGCTGATGACTGATGAGAAGATGAGAAACTCATCAGCAAGTTTAGCCTCCTGGTTTAAGCCTGTGATGCTACTGAAATTTTGCACACAGCTCATTTTAAACTAATAACAACGCAGAACGTAGGCTCGGCTTTGTACCGTGACCCTTTTTAGGGATGTAAAGATACAGTGCACCTACCAGCCCCGGTGTATACAGTACGTGAGATCACGTCACATGTCTCAGTGATCACTCACACCTGTTGTGTGTAACTTCTATAAGTTCCTGTGTTGCAGTGTTTTATTAACCAGCTTCTGTTGTTGTCAGGTTTACATGCTGCTGTGTTTGCAATAGTCTTGTGTTTTGCCTGTATGTTTGTTGGGTTTTAGTCTTTTGAACTGAGCGCATTAAAGGTCCGTGTCTGTCTTCCCCTCATGTCGTCAAAAGTCAAATTTACCCGTTTAGAAGAATTATTGATTAATCAGTGTTTTATGACATGTATAGTAAATAAGCAGCAGCTCACAGCTCCAGACTCTTCAGTTTGATCCTGATCTAAGGTGACTGACTTTGAATATGTGGAGGTTAAAAATACCTTCTTTCCATGGCGACATGGGGTTTCCTCTCTTTCCTCTGGTGTCCTTTTACTCCCCAAAGCTATGGCAGGAGTTCATTTGGCTGTGCTATGTTTCCTCTAGGCTTGAACATGTGTGTGGACATGATGGCCTGAGATAGACTGGAAATTCATCTAGGCCAAGGAATGAATGAACGAATGAACGAACGAATGAACGAATGAATGAATGAATGAATGAATTAATTAATTAATGAATGAATGAATGAACACCAGTAAGTGATCATTTCTCCATAATGAATGTTTTAAGCTTTAATAAAATATTCAGACCAATTTTTAGAAGAAGAATAAAAGCAGTGAGGATTTCCTGGAACGTCTAAAGGTTGGAGGGACATGTACAGTAGAATGATCTCCACTCCTCCACTGATCTCCACTCCTCTCTAGTGTATTATGTAGACTGTTCTGGCTTTTTCCTCCTCAGTATCTTGCTGAATGATTCATCTAAAGTTTAACCTTGTTTCAGAGGTAACAATGTTTTGCTTTAAAACACTTGATACGAGCCACAGAGCCCGCGGTTGCCAGTTAATCCGTGCTGTTTGGGGTTTTTCTTTGCCTTCATCACTGTACTCTTTTTCTACCATTTCACATTTTTAAACTTTTTTTTTCTGGCCTTGTATCTAATAGTGCAGTTTAAATGTATTTTCATATTCTATTTTTTTGCCTCAGGACTCTACATATTTATTTTAGGTTTTATATATTTTACACTATTACCCTCACCACCAACACGATATCGCTCCTTCTCCTTAACTTTGATCACTGTGGCCAGCTATTTTGGACAACTGCCAGGAAAAAAATTCATGAAAACTAAAATCTGCTGTTTTATAAAATGGACTGTGGTATTTGTGTGCTCTCGATAACTCATTGCTAATGACAGATAATTGACTTTAATTGGAAATTAATTTCTGTTTCCTCTTTGCAATAAAATTGCACAAAATTGCAAGAGCCACTTATTTGTTTTTATATTTATATACATAATTTACTGTGGTAGGGGGCACGGTGGCTTAGTGGGTAGTACGTTCGCCTCACACCTCCAGGGTCAGGGTTCGATTCCTGCCTCCGCCTTGTGTGTGTGGAGTTTGCATGTTCTCCCCGTGCCTCGGGGGTTTTCTCCGGGTACTCCGGTTTCCTCCCCCGGTCCAAAGACATGCATGGTAGGTTGATTGGCATCTCTGGAAAATTTGTCCATTGTGTGTGATTGCGTGAGTGAATGAGAGTGTGTGTGTGCCCTGCGATGGGTTGGCACTCCGTCCAGGGTGTATCCTGCCTCGATGCCCGATGACGCCTGAGATAGGCACAGGCTCCCCGTAACCCGAGGTAGTTCGGATAAAGCGGTAGAAAATGAATGAATGAATTTACTGTGGTATATTTATTTATTTTGAAACTAATAGATTTGTATACTCCGTATGTAAGATACACTCTCTCTATTTTCTTTTTCTTTTTAGTCAGTGATTTACATACGCAAATCAGATGACGTGAATATGCATCATGTGATTTACATACGCAAATCAGATGACGTGAATATGCATCATGTGATTTACATATGCAAATCAGATGAAGTGAATATGCATCATGTGATTTGCATATGCAGATCAGATGATGCGAATATATATTATACTGAAATCTCTGAAGACTCAGATGACACATCAGCTACCTCACAAAATTTCAGTGTCTTATTGCCTTTAAGAGACCACAGGGGAAGATAAGAACACATCCAGTAGATATAAATGGTCTCCATCACTTCACTGACTCATTAAACAGCTCTATCTAGTGGAGATTTCTGAAATGACAGTTCGTATGGGTTTATTAGCTTACTGTACATCTAGGTCTATGCTATAGCTGTAAGGATGTGCTGCAGCAGCCAGAATGAATATAAAAATTCTGACTATTGATATACATAATGGTATTCATATACATGTTTTATATATGCCTATGGATGAAGGGTGCCAACAATTATGAAAATAGTGTAGATATCTTTTTTAAAACAAGGTTTAAAGGTTAAATGCATGACATTTTTGCACTACCTAGACATTTCATATAAATTGAAGACAATCACATTTAAATGTATCAAAATAATTCTATTCAAATTGTTAAACAGAATTTTTCCCCTTTCACATTACAATCTCGAAACAATATGAATTATGGTTCCAAACTACATTAGCAAAAAAAAAAAAAATTAATAAAAAAAAATACAGGAACGTTTGTATTTGTATGTCAGAGATGCGTCGATCTGAGAAAATATGTTCAGTACGCTGCATTTTAGACTAAAGGAGCAAAGAACGGACGAGTTTATGAGACAGAGATAAAGATGTCAAGTGGGTGGATGTTAATGCTCAAAAATATTAATGCTAGATCAGCTCAAAATTCCACATAATTGTATTTTCTCTCCTTTCTTACATTCCCGACAAGAACTGAAATCATGCCCATGTTCCTGACTAGTGAATTTTTAGCTCGGTTGAGCAGACTCTTTTTTTTATTTATTTTCTGACCGAAAAAAAAATTAACTCTTTGTCTGAGTCCCTTAACAGGGTTTTAACAGTGAAACATCAACCTAGATTTCCTTTCTTAAATTTCTTCTTGAATACTCATGAAGCATTGGCCAAATCTGAAGACATATAGAAATATCCTGCTCCAGAGCCAAGTTACTGCTCAATGATGTGCCAAAAGAAAAGAAATCTATAATTGGTTGCATGTCCAGGATCTGTTACTGGACCATTAGGTCTGTAGGTCTGTAGGTCTTTATCCATCTGTCTGCTGTAGTGAATAGTAAGATATAAGATCCATACTAAAGTTCTAGATAGTAGCGACATTTATAGCATTTGGCAGACACCAGGCAATTGAGGGATTCTGCAGTAGCAGCTTGGTGGACCTGGGAGTTGAACACACAACCTTCGGAGCAATATTCCAACACCTTAACCACTAGACTACCAAATCCCTAAGCATCTCTAGGCAATACATCTGATTATTAGCTTTAGATCTCTTAAAATGCCTTAAACCAGATTATTTATTTATTTATTTATTTATTTATTTATTTATTTATTTATTTTCGGTTCAAGGAACCAAGAAGAACGCCACCAGAACATCCTTGTAAGAAAACACGAGCAGCAAAGCTGGGGCTGATTTCTTTCAAAGCCAGACAGTAGCTTCATGTCAGTTGGTCATAAAGTCTGATCCAAGATCTGGGTAGTATTTGGAGAAAACACGTCATTAACCCAGACGGACCTTACACACTTAAACATTACGACCTATCTGTCTTTAAAAGGAAATGGGAAGTGGTAGCTCAGTGAATAAGGCGTTAGACTACTGATCAGAAGGTTGTGGGTTCACAAGTCACCAAGGAATTTTGCATTTTTACAGGAAATATCACCTACAAGGTAAATATGTTATAAAAGACAGGACCAATAAGTATAGACCAACACTTCAGGATGAACAAATCTATTTAACTGGCAGAGAGCACACAAAAGTCAGAATCCTACCTTATAGGATGAGAATAAATTCAAGATAAAACACATTTTTATGTCATGTAGTGTTAGCAGTGTTAGCAGTGCTAGCAATGTTAGCAGCGTTGTCATTAGCACACAGCAAAATGCTGGAGCTGAATATTCTGGAGTTAGACATAAAGTTGTGAAAGTTTGATTCTGAGAGTTTATTTTCTAACTTAGACTACAGCCGGTGTTTATGGGGACTCTAAAGCGGTGTTATGTTTTGGTGTTCATGCACTGG
The DNA here is from genome assembly GCF_022655615.1 of Tachysurus fulvidraco. Classification (NCBI taxonomy): domain Eukaryota; kingdom Metazoa; phylum Chordata; class Actinopteri; order Siluriformes; family Bagridae; genus Tachysurus; species Tachysurus fulvidraco. The sequence goes on along the minus strand of NC_062530.1, from coordinate 3,815,182 downwards.
GTGTTGAGGAGCCTGATTTAACTCCTCCTGGTGCTGTTAGTCTACATATTTCCTGCGTCCGGCTGCATTATCTTGGACTTTAATGTGAGGAAGCTAAAAGTGACATTTTACTTTATTACACTATTTTTATGCTGTGAGAGATTTTCTGAGAATACTGATCTTGTTTAAAGTAGTAGCTCGGTCCTTAAGGTGCTAATCAGAAGGTTGTGAGTTCACCCTGGTCCACCAAGCTGCCTCACTTGGGCCCCTGACCAAGGCCCTTAAAGTCACTCTGCATGAGGTTGTCTACCAAATACTGTAAATGTATTTACATAAATAAATAAATAAGTAAGTAAGTAAGTAAGTAAGTAAGTAAGTAAGTAAGTAAGTAAGTAAGTAAGTATTTAAATAAACTCTATTTAGGATTTTAACTAAACAGGAGTTTAGATTTAACTCCTGAAGTGAGCTGAAAAATCAACTCCCAGAAAAGAGATCATTCGATTTTAACGTTAGATTATATTCAGTGGTCACACAGTGGTTTGTTCCAAAGTCCAGAATTTGCCGTGTACAAGGATTCAAAGGACATGAGAAACTTCATGGTTACAAGTTACAGGATTTGACATGACAACAAGCTGTTACACAAAACAGTTTGGGATAAAAACCTTCTCATGGAGTTAAGTGTGGATACAGCCTTGTTCCTCAGGCTCAGGATGTTCAGGAACACAGATCCTGACTGTGATATCAGGTGACAATTTTCCCCTCATAATAACACAGCGTATTTCATTTATTATTTAAAGTTTTGTTTTTACATAATATTATTTTCACAATACATTATTGTTTAACTTTAAACGCTCTTACTGGATCCTGAAAGCACCTTTGCGTTGGTGTTACTTTGTAAACACTGATTAAGGATCAGCTGATACTAAAGATATAAATGACGGGTAAATGACAGATACAGACAGAGCTGAGATATAAGATATAAGATATAAGTGCCATCTGTGGTGTGTAGAAAGAAAAAAATACATTGGCCACATTCCCAGATGCCGTGCAGGCTCTCTCTATCTCTCTGTCTGTCTCGCTCAGTCTCTCTGTCTCTCTTTCTCCCCCTTATGTGTGTGTGTGTGTGTTCATTATGTGTGTATGTTCATAGTGTGTGTGTGTTTGGTGTGTTTGTGTGTTTATGGTGATTGTGTATGTGTTTATGGTGTGTGTGTATGGTCATGGTGTGTGTACGGTCATGGTGTGTGTGTATGGTCATGGTGTGTGTGTTCATGGTGTGTGTACGGTCATGGTGTGTGTGTATGGTCATGGTGTGTGTTCATGTTCATGGTGTGTGTGTTCATGGTGTGTGTATGGTCACATGTGTGTGTGTGTGTGTGTGTATTCGTGGTGTATGTGTGTTCATGGTGTGTATGTATGGTCATGGTGTGTGTGTGTGTATCCTCATGGTGTGTGTATGGCCATGGTGTGTGTGTATGGTCATGGTGTGTGTATGGCCATGGTGTGTGTGTATGGTCATGGTGTGTGTATGGCCATGGTGTGTGTGTGTGTGTGTGTGTGTGTGTGTGTGTGTGTGTGTGTGTGTTCACGGTGTGTGTGTGTAGGTCTCTCACTGTTTCTCAGGCTGTCTCTCTCTCTCTCTCTCTCTCTCTCTCTCTCTCTCTCTCTCTCTCTCTCTTTCTCTCTCTTCTATTGTTTTAATATTGAATATTAAATGATAAAATAAAAAATTCAAGTTTTTAGCTTTATATTTGAGATTTTTTGTATTAATTCGAAACCCATCACCCTTTGACTGCTTGATGACTGTTTTAACATTTCGTTATTTTGATCATTTGTCTTGATTGACATTTTTGCCAGCGCCCCAGACGCAGTGTCATGGGTGTGGCTTTGATTTAATTCCATTGCTCTCATCAGTGCATCTGTATGATGGTCAGAGTGCAGACACAGAGGTGTGGGACATGTAGGTATGGGCCTGGAGTCGGACTGAGAGCACACTGTCCTCTAAAATTATTGTTATGCTTAATTATAGAAATTCTTTTTCTGGTGAGTGTGAGTGTGTGTATGTGTGTATACCCCCCCCCCCTCTCTGTGTGTGTGTATATCTGTGTGTACCCCCCCTCTGTGTGTGTGTGTATGTGTGTACCCCCCCTCTCTGTGTGTGTGTATGTGTGTATCCCCCCTCTGTGTGTGTGTGTATTCGTGTGTACCCCCCTCTGTGTGTGTGTGTATGTGTGTGTACCCCCCTGTGTGTGTGTGTGTATGTGCGTGTATCCCCCTTCTGTGTGTGTGTGTGTGTGTGTGTGTGTATATCCCCCCTCTGTGTGTGTGTGTGTGTGTATCCCCCCTCTGTGTGTGTGTGTGTGTGTGTGTGTGTGTGTGTGTGTGTGTGTGTGTGTGTGTGTGGTGTGTGCTTGTGTGTGTGTGTGTGTGTGTGTGTGTGTGTGTGTGTGTGTGTGTGTGTGTGTGTGTGGTGTGTGTGTGTGTGTGCGTTGTGTGTGTGTGTGGTGTGTGCGTGTGTGGTGTGTGCGTGTGTGGTGTGTGCGTGTGTGTGTGTGTGTGTGTGTGTGTAGTGTGGTGTGTGTGTGTGTGCGGTGTGTGTGTGGTGTGTGCATGTGTGTGTGTGTGTGGTGTGTGCATGTGTGTGTGTGTGTGTGTGTGTGGTGTGTGTGTGTGTGTGTGTGTGTGTGTGTGGTGTGTGCATGTGTGTGTGTGTGTGGTGTGTGCATGTGTGTGTGTGTGTGTGTGTCTGTGTGTGGTGTGTGCATGTGTGTGTGTGTGTGTGTGTGTGTGTGTGTGTGTGTGTGTGTGTGTGTGTGTGTGTGTGTGTGTGTGTGTGTGTGTGTGTGTGTGTGTGTGTGTGTGTGTGTGTGTGTGTGTATACATGAATTGATACCAAGAGCACAAATTCGGACCCACATAATAATGTCTGATTTTATTGTTGGATGATTTCCAATAAAAGCTTGAGCCAATTTCACAAAAGAAAGTTGAAACATGATTAGTGTGTGATCAATATTTCACAAAGTGCACCACATGACATCAACAGCTGTTTGTGTCTTTAGATAAAAACAAGACGGTCACACTGCAGTTTCAGTTGTGAAATGAACCGACGTGCTAAGCTTGGAGTTTGTAATAGAGGTGTGAAGACTTTTCAGTGTTAGAAAGTAAACTTATTAATGAGTAACACTTGTGAGAAATAATACGCTAATATGATCCTAGCTTTTAATGAGCATGTGGTCTCTGGTCGTAGCTTGGTTGTAGCCAGGCTTAGTTTGCTAGTTAGCTTTATTACATAAAGAAATCTACTTTAAAGGCATTGAGGTGAAATTCTTCCTGAGATGTGAAGCTAACTGTCTTTATTTAACGTTGTTAATTATGCTGTACTCGTTAAACGTTACGACCTGAACACAACAATAAACAATAAGCCTCTTAGCATCTTGCAGGCTAGAAGAACAGAAGGGTGGGTGAGTAGGTAGTTAGGTGTTAAAGTACCTAGATAGATAGATAGATAGATAGATAGATAGATAGATAGATAGATAGATAGATAGATAGATAGATAGATAGATAGATAGATAGATAGATAGATAGATGTTAATGTACCAGGATAGATAGATAGATAGATAGATAGATAGATAGATAGATAGATAGATAGATAGATAGATAGATAGATAGATAGATAGATAGATAGATGTTAATGTACCAGGATAGATAGATAGATAGATAGATAGATAGATAGATAGATAGATAGATAGATAGATAGATAGATAGATAGATAGATAGATAGATAGATAGATGTTAATGTACCAGGATAGATAGATAGATAGATAGATAGATAGATAGATAGATAGATAGATAGATAGATAGATAGATAGATAGATGTTAATGTACCAGGATAGATAGATAGATAGATAGATAGATAGATAGATAGATAGATAGATAGATAGATAGATAGATAGATAGATAGATAGATAGATGTTAATGTACCAGGATAGATAGATAGATAGATAGATAGATAGATAGATAGATAGATAGATAGATAGATAGATAGATAGATAGATAGATAGATAGATAGATAGAATATAGTTAAACTGAGATGAGAACTCGACTCAGGTGACTTTCACTGAAGACATTATGTATGCAGGGGAATAATCTTCAAGCCCTGAAGGATGTCTAGAAAAAAGGGTGATTGCTGTTGGATTGTTTCCCAGTAAGTCATTTGTCCTTTGATAAATCAGCGCTGAGACACGAAGCTTTTGGCGCTTATGGTTGTCATAAAGCTGACACAGTAGCAGCCAGTGAAACCCCACACTGTATCACACTGTAGTCTTTATCTCACACACACCTGACCTGTGAATGATCAATGTTTCTCAGCATCATTATTTATTTACAGTATTGAACATATTGAGCAGGTGAGCAGAAGAAGTGACGTCGTGAAGGTAAGCTGTCTTTTTAACGTCTAATAGACCTCACTTTCGTTCCTTTTAGGTCTTGGTACAAGGCTTTCTTTCAAATCTTACTGGTATTTTAAGCAGCTGCTTTTTAACAGATATCACACCTTCTTTTCTGAATTTCTCTCATTTTCTCGTTTTCTGATCTTTTTTCACTTTTTGTTTTCTACCTATGAAAGAGAAGCTCAGGTTGTTTCTCCTTCCTGCCCTGATGCACCCTTCATGTACCACAGTAAGCAAACAGATGATGAATTAAAGCTTAACTTGGAGCCTTGGTTCTGCTGTTCTGTGTTGGGGCAAATGTCTGTCTGTCTGTCTGTCTGTCTGTCTGTCTTTCTTTCTTTCATCATTACCATTCTTTTCTTTCATCATTACCATTCTTTTCTTTCATCCTTACCATTCTTTTCTTTCTTTCTTTCTTTCTTTCTTTCTTTCTTTCTTTCTTTCTTTCTTTCTTTTTTTGTCCTTACCATTCTTTTCTTTTCTTTCTTACCATTCCTTCCTTCCTTCCTTCCTTCCTTCCTTCCTTCCTTCCTTCCTTTCTTTCTTTCTTTCTTTCTTTCTTTCTTTCTTTCTTTCTTTCTTTCTTTCTTTCTTTCTTTCTTTCTCCCTCCTGCATGGTTTGTGACCACTTAGAAGAGCGAAGGATCACTGCAAAGTTCTTCTGTCTGATCACCTTAAACCACTTATCAGGTCGCCGTCTCATGAACGATCCACCACCGCTAGGAGGCGAGACTGCATCAACTTCATTGTAAATTCATTGTAACTTTTAAGCATTAAATCCTCTAAATATACGGTTAAATTATATACTGTTTGAAAGCTTAGACTCTCAGGATTTTATTAAGCGCACACACAAAGCATAATATGATTTATAGCAGTCATAGTAATTTAACCATTTGATAGCCAGTATCTATCTATAGTTCGGTTTGTTTACACACCTTTAAACGCTGGTCTTTAAATTTCCCTTTCTTCACATTGTCACTAATGTTAATGTATTTTCCACAACAAATGCTTGTAAAAATCCCCAAGAGTCCAAGGAACTGGAATATGTAAGCCTTTTAATCCAAAACGCTTTGCTCGCCTCACAAGAATTATGTTTCTGACCGGAAACTGTAAACAGCGGTTCACTTCCGCCCTTTTTTCGACTCCTACTTCTCATTAGAGGCTTACAAAACGCGTCAGATTTTTGTAGTCGAGGGTTTAACGAATCAAACAAGCTCTCTCATGAGCCAACCAGTGCCTGTGGTGCAGAGATAGGCAGCTAAGAAACCAATGAGGTCTCTCCATGCTATGTGGGACACCCTCCCTTTGACTGACAATTGCTCCCTCCAGTAGCGATTTGATGTTTTGTGAGCGTCATAGCTCTTTAGCCAATAAGGAGACGCAATATGATATTTCTGGTGAGGGCAGGCTGTGCAATGAGCGTGCGCATATTAATTTTTTTCTTTTTGCGCAATTCTCGAACTTTTCACACTCTCACACCTCAGGGTGTCAGTTTACAGGCAGTCTTTTTATACAAAGTTATACAGTAAACAAATAAACGAGAAAAACATGAACGGACGGACATATCCGTAGAAAAATATTCATATAAAATCCATTTTTGAGTCTTTTGACTTAATTTTTTTTTGGTGAAAGCCAAGACATGTGGCTATGACCCTCAGTTGTTGTTTACCTACCATCATTAAATACAGCAATGTATGTAATCAGTTTATCAGGTAAACACCTCAGACGGAAATAAAAACCCTCCATTCTAGCCTCTGTAACTCTGTGTCAGTAAGGCCTAGAATCACCCTGACACATGTATGTGTCAAAGTATATGGGAGCTGTACCACTTTTTAGGTGGGTATGTCATCTAGGCGAAAATCATGAAAATGGGGGGGCGACAGGTAAGAGGTTGTTAAACCTGTAATGAAACATTTCTACAGTATATTGCTGAGAGGGGCGTGGCCACGAGACCACACCCCCATCCACCGGTCCTGGAGATTCATTGGGTGCTGATTATTTCCTGGCAGGAAAAACACTTTTAATGGCTTCATTACCACAGTGTTATGGAACAGACATAGTGCTTATATATAAAGGTAACGATACTTCAAATAAACTCGGTTATAAAATCCTTGCTCATTTGCATATTAAGCTAATTAACAGCTTGCCCTGAGCTCATGCTGAACAGAGGTTCAGCTTCATCAGTATAATTAATGTTGAAGAGATCCTATGTAGAGGATTTATTTATAATACAAACAGATATTGTGTCTGTATTAGATACATAAGTTCACTGCTTAGGAGAACTTTCATTAAAAATATAGATTTAAGAAGCAAAAGGTTTCCTTCAGAAATGAATATGAATAAATAATCTATATTCTTCTTTCTATCTATCTATCTATCTATCTATCTATCTATCTATCTATCTATCTATCTATCTATCTATCTATCTATCTATCTATCTATCTATCTATCTATCTCTTTTCTTTCATCACAAAAATAACACAGAGCTGGTGCTAAATAAATGATCAGATCATTTTAATAATAATTTCGCTCGCATCTTCGTGTCTGTTTGTCACACTGTAACACTACATTTCTTTGCAAGGTTATTTGTCTTTGGATTAAACTATTATACATAAGACTTTGCATCCTTTTTTTTTTTTACTCCAGCAAGGAATTACAGGTTTTATAATTGTAATGATAATGTTAGCAGCTTGAACTGGAATTACATTAAAAGAACAAAATTCTTAAAATATAATCCTTGAATAAAATGTTTGAATATGTTTTTAAATTAGGCCTTAATTATTTCTATATTATAATATTGAGAAAGAAAATATTACCAAAATGCTTTTGTGGAGACTTGAGTATGGAACTTTTCATCCTAAAGTCATGGGCAGAAATACTGAATGCTTTCAGCTGGATGTTGGAGCCTAGCTGTGGGGGATTTGTGTTCATTAAGCTATAAAAGTGAGATAAAAGAAATAAAAATCCTTTATTTTGTCACATAGACATTACAGCACAGTGAAATTCTTTTTTCACTTATCGCAACTTTGGAGGTTGGGGTCAGCCATGATACTGTACAGCACCCTGGAGCAGTGAGGGTTAAGGGCCTTGCACAAGGGCCCAACAGTTTCAGCAGCAGTGCTCAGGCTTGAACCCCAAATCTCTAAGCATCAACCCAGAAACTTAACCACTTGAGCCACCCCTGCTCTAGATCAGACACTGTTGTTGTAAGTATGAGGCGGTCTGGGGTTCCAATTCATCCCAAAGGTGTTCAGTGGGGTTGAGTCAGAGCCAGAGCATTTGGTAAATGCCCTTATCCAGTGCCAACTACATTTAATCTCATTTTTTGGCCGCTTGGTGGAGCCGGGATTTGAACTCATAACACTAAACTACCACATAATGTCTTCATGGAGCTAAAGGGCTTTGTGCACAGCGGCTAACCACTTGAGCCTCAGTGTTTGAGTCTCTAATGCCCCTTTTCCACCGAGGCAGTTTGAGTGCTAGTTCGGAGCCAGAGCCTAATTTAGAACCAGTTCTTTCTGTTTCGACCGCCAAAGCACCGGCTCTGTACCAGGAAAAGTGGTTCTTAAGTAGCACCAAAACGTTGCTGGTCTAGACTTAAGAACCGCTTCCGTCAGGAGCTGGGGGCGGGGCTACTGTTAGCGCATTTGATAATGTACCTTAAGTATACTAATGTTTAATACACTTTTACTTTACCACGATATGATACATTATCAGCACACATGATAGTAGGTAGCTACATGCTAAGGCTAAATTTTTTTCTGTGTTAACAATAAAATAATGTCATGTACTTTATCGATTACAACCTACGTTTATACAGATTACACGGAGCCGCACGTACACGTTTTATTCACCGCGTTTGGATGCCAATGTAGACACGTACACAGTGACGTCACACTCGGCGCTGTGATGGCTCTCTAGCCGGTGGAAAGGCAAACCGGTTCTTAGAAGGTTCGCCAGTGGAACCAACTTTGAACCAGCACCAGCGCTAGCTCTGAACCAGCACCCGGTTCTTTCCGGTTGGAAAAGAGGCATAAGTTCTAGTGAAGGAAATTGTAAAGCCGCAACATACTTTGTTTTAACATCCACATCGTATTACCTTAAAATGGAAATATACTGTAGCAGGACTCCCATTGACTGGGAGTGAACAATGTCTGTAGCGTAACTGAAAATGGAAACCGTGTTGTTACCTTCACACATCTCACTTCTTTTTTTTTTTTTAAATCCCAGTACCATCTGAAGTCACCGTGCTTTTCAAGCACTGCCAGATGAAACTGACATCAAAATTCATGAGGCTGCAGAAAGAGATACTCTTCAACAGGAGAAGAGGGCGAATAAAGGAAACGTCCTGTTTGGCTTGCAAATCAGCAAGAAAAAGTGAGAAAGGAAGATGTCATACCTGTCAAATTTAGACAATTTAGAGGGTGGAAAGTAGCCTGTGTGGAATTGGATTTGCCTGCGCTGCGCCAACCCAATTACCGTCTCTGTCAGAGGAAACGGCAGAGGTTGAACCGTGTCTACTTCTCCTTTTGTTTTACATACCAGGAGTGACACGGGACGAGAGGAGATAATGAATTTCATTAATAGTGAGGCTGAAATTTGGTGGACAACATGAGAACTTTAATGGCTTCAGCTTGACGTTTCACTGGAAATATTTATCTTTCTTTGGTTCGCGTCGCTCTTACTGAAAAAACAAAATCCTTCTCTTAATGGAAACGTTTCGGGTTGCGGCTGACAGGATGATTTTTATTATACATAAACCCATGGGTTTTTTTTGTCATCATGAGCTTCCAGTCCAGCAACTTCTGACAAACCATTACTGATGTTTAGACAGTTTAGATCTATTTATTAGCTTTAAGGCATGTAGGATTAACCTGCGTATGGGAAAAAAATGTCGAATCTACTAGGGCCTGTCTGAGAAAATGAAGAATGTGACTAGGGTGCAATTGGGATGCATGCATAAGCGTGGAGGTGGAGGAACGGTGGTGGGAGGCGGCGGTGAGCTCGAGACGAGAGATGAGTCTCAGGGGGGTGCGTAGGCACGGAACGGAGAGATGTCTGTGTAAATTAGGCGCTTCGGTGGTCCCAGCTGAGCCCAATTACCTGGAGAATACAATCTCACATGCAACATAACACAGCCATCGATCCATTAGAGAGAGAGGAAGCAAGAAAAAAGGGAGGGAAGAGCGATCGAAGAGAAAGCAGCAAGGCATACAGGAAGACTGGGAAGAAAATGGAGGAGATTGTCATCTATCCAAATTTTTTTCGCCGGCAGACCGGATGGCTAAATTAAGTAGGATGTAGAGCCGTAACGCAATTCTGTGGCTGTACACTCAAAACATTTATTTTTTTTGTATCCCTATCGAGATTTAAATTAAAAATGGAAGTGACCTTGTGTTGATTTTTTTAAATTATTATAATTATTTTTTACATTTTTTTTTAATTATATTTATTTCTGCTTGACCATGGCATTTTTTAATAAATAAGAGCAAAAATACATAAAAACATGAAAAATTAAATCTTATAAATTTAGAATGAAAACGGGAAAAAAGGAAAATAACCAAAAAAATATTGTATGATAGATATAAAACAGAGGAAGGATAACAAAAAAAAATAAGAAATTAAAAAAAGAAACTAAACAGAAAAAAAAATGTAGAAAGGAAACTAGACAAAAGCAAAAAAAAAAAAAAAAAAGCAAAGGTGTGTTTATTTTTGTATTAACAGTAAACTATAGCAATTTTAACTGTCCTCATAATTTAATGTCTTCATTGTGATTGGTTGAACACGGACCAATCATTAAAAAGCCATTACTCATATTATGAAAGCATACAATTTTTTTGTTTATACCAAAGATACTATGTGTCTGACTGGATGAACGAACGAATGAATAAAAAAAATGTATCATTCCCCTACACGTTAATGAGCGCGATCTTTCTTTCTCCAACAAGCTTCACATCTTCCCACCTGAAAGTAAAAACCGCTCGCTCGTGACCTTTTATTTCCATTCATTTATCTTACAGCTTTTTTACTACTGATCTCTCACAAAGCTGTTGTGATTTTAATCACATCCCCCTTCACACAGATCAGATTTACTCTCCGAAATGTCTCTCACTAGATAACACTCCTCGTTCTGTGATGCTGTGTGATACGAGTATGAAGAGAGACGTGCACAAAAGCTTGTACTACAGAAACGCACGCATATTTGATGCAGAAGCAAATGCCAATGTCTCTTTTGGGAGATTTCTAGCCCTGAGCTCATATCTTGCAGTAGATCAGTCGTCCATTTCCCAGCCTATCTCAGGGGCCCGTGAGGGGCCTGAAGGACTTCAGATGCTGGACAAACAATGCAGGGGAAAAAAAGCGCTATTCTGCTTGTGTGCTGAATTATTCAAACGCTTGGTTCATCATCAGAGTAAAGGTGAACGAGCGTAGAAAGGCAAGTAATAAAGAGGAGTGAACATGTACGCTAAGCTGCTGATCACCTGAGCTTTTACACTTCCTTTTGGCTATCCAGAGATCAAAATGCATTCAGTATCAAATGTTAGCGAGTGTTTGAACGTTAGCTTTTTACCAAAAGGCCACGTTTTCTTTGTCACGTCACAATCCACAGCGCTGGTCAATGCTACGTATGAAAGCAGACTCTCAGATCATAACCTGACCATCAGAACTGCTGGCTTTCTCATTAGGAATAAATTGAAATGAAAATAAAATGTAATTTGTATAACTTATATTCTGGGCGGCATGGTGGCTTAGTGGTTAGCGTGTTCGCCTCACACCTCCAGGGTTGGGGGTTTGATTACCCCCTCCGCCTTGTGTTTGTGGAGTTTGCATGTTCTCCCCGTGCCTCGGGGGTTTCCTCCGGGTACTCCGGTTTCCTCCACCGGTCCAAAGATGCATGGTAGGTTGATTGGCATCTCGGGAAAATTGTCCGTAGTGTGTGAGTGAATGAGAGTGTGTGTGTGTGTGCCCTGGATGGGTTGGCACTCCGTCCAGGGTGTATCCTGCATCGATGCCCGATGACGCCTGAGATAGGCACAGGCTCCCCGTGACCCAAGAAGTTCGGATAAGCGGTAGAAAATGAATGAATGAATGAACTTATATTCTGCTTTTCGACATTATCCTCTGTAAAGCATCGCGATTCAAATACAACAGAAGTGTTTAGTGTTAACTTTGGATGCAGGCAACAGTATACACCATACTATGGAATAATCTGTTTATGCTCTTTATTAACAATCTTAACATCTTTAGAATAAACGGATAGAACGTACATAATAAGATGAATAAGCCGAATTCTCTGTCATGTGAAAATGAGCTAAATGTGTTACGAATGTTGATGAATGTTACAGAATACTATTAAAAAAATCTACCTCTAACATTCAATTCCTTTTACAGAACATAAGACATATTGCAAGAAATACACAAAGGCAAACATTATACAAACATTATAAAAACATTATACAAACATTATACAGTCTATAATCTTAAGGAGGTCTCTTGGGGGTCTCAATGAAGTTTTCCAAAGTTCTTCACATGGGTATTAAGGGAAAAAGAGAGAAGTAAGTTAAGTTTTTTTTTCCTAACATCCACACCTAAATCAAAGCCCCCCTCCCCTTCCCATACCCCCCACTGTGACTCCCACATCTACCTCAAACGTTCAGCACCTGTTTCTTTCTCATCACCGCTGCAAACTGCACTATAAATAAGCTCTAAGAGTCCATTTGCATACAAACTACAGTAAATCCTGCTTCAGTCCCAGGAAGCAGGCGCTGAACTACAGTTTTGAGTCGAACACTTCTCACTAGGATGATGTCCTCAGGAGGATGTCTTGTGCTTCAGTTAGAAGAACATAATAGTCCAGAAACATCGTTAGGAAACAGAATTGGACCATGAGGAGCTATTTGACATGGTCCTTAATTATCAGCAAGTTAAGTCGAGTCTGTTGTGTGTTTTGGTTGTGGATAAATTCCTTGTGTTTGGGTCGTCCTGAAGTACAGGATCTTTTATTAGTGTTCTTCGTGTAGGACAACAAATGGTAGAGTGTATATACATATATATGTGTGTGTGTGTGTGTGTGTGTGTGTGTGTGTGTGTGTGTGTGTGTGTGTGTGTGTGTGTGTGTGTGTGTGTGTGTGTGTGTATACAAGTGTGTGTGTGTATGTGCGTGTGGTGTGTGTGTATGTGTGTGGTGTGTGTATGTGTGTATACGAGTGTGTGTATGTTTGTGTATACGAGTGTGTGTGTATATGTGTGTATGAGTGTGTGGTGTGTGTGTATGTGTGTGGTGTGTGTATGTGTGTATACGAGTGTGTGTATGTTTGTGTATACGAGTGTGTGTGTATATGTGTGTATGAGTGTGTGGTGTGTGTGTATGTGTGTGGTGTGTGTATGTGTGTATACGAGTGTGTGTATGTTTGTG
>NC_062530.1:3787339-3799839 GCF_022655615.1 Tachysurus fulvidraco | reverse complement strand
CGTGCAGTGGATTTAGCCCTCGCTTTATCGCTAGCTAAAGAAAGTGATGCAGCCCTGCTTTAATATTTTATTAAGTCCAGCTCACTCATCTACGTGTCTGCTCATTCTGCTCGACCAGATCAGCTTCTAAACCATCAACATTTATACTAACACCTCCATGAACATCATTGTGCTCATCATCTTCTTGATTGCTAACTAGCCTAGCTACGAATCTGTCGTAACTCAGACTCACTCACTCACTCTCACTCATTTTCTACCGCTTATCCGAACTTCTCGGATCTCAGACAAGATTCTAAATTAGTACGTAATAAGTATGTATTCTTTTTTAACGTTTATTGATAACTGTTTAATGTGAACAGTAAGAAACAATTCTTTATGGGTAACAAGATGGAGCTGTTTACTCACACTTGGTGTCCAGTCTTTTAGCTCTTTCTCAGTGCTGTCTATCCATATGAACTTTTTCTCCCAGAGACAATAGAAAATAGAATCTATGCCTGTTTTTGTTGTGTCCATGTCTCACTCCATAGTGGTGGTTAATATAACGCTTATAAAAGGAGAGCCTCAGGAGAGCCTCAGGAGAGCCTCCTGGTGGTCCAGCGGTAGGATCCAGCACTGCCATTGCCTGGGTTCGATTTCTGCACAAGGAGCTAATCCAGACACTGAAGAGTTTAATCTCAGTGCCAGTCCAAAGCACAAAAAATGGGAGGGTTACGTCAGGATGGGCATCCGGCATAAAACCAGTGCCAAATCTAATATTCGGACCACTGTGGTATCCCCTGAACAGGGAGCAGCCAAAGCAGGAAGCTTATGAATAGTAGACACTCAGGAAATTGTAGTGTTAAATAAATATTTCTGTTTTTCCCAAGCATACAATGGGCGGAATATGCATAGGAAAGAAAAAACATACAGTTCAAAAACATACTTATCACTCCTCACACTACACTGCTCGACTAGTCCCACCATCTCTTGGGGTAAGAGGGAGGTATACATCAAGACTCTTTTCTGTTCTGGCACCGAGGTCGTGGAATGAACTTCCTCTAGACTTCCGAACAGATGAGTAACTGAGTCATCTTCAAACGACGGATGAACACCTACCACTAGCACTTATTTTCCCAGGTTGTTTTATGTGTACATTAAAAAAAACACTGAACTGACTTTCTAATTCTGTGAACCAGTGAACTAGTGTTCATGTATTCATCGACAGAGACTCTGGATAACGGCATCTGCCAAATGTCATAATGTAAATGTAAATCTAAATGTAAATGTTATTTTCGAAAATATTGTTAGATCATACCTGAATAAGAACACTGAATAATTACCACTTTATTCATTCCGACTGAAAATGCCTGGTAAGTCTGTTTCTGTTACGCTAAAAAATAAAGTGTTAAAGTACAAACTAAAAATCTTCCTTGATTAAGTAAGTAAGTAAGTAAGTAAGTAAGTAAGTAAGTAAGTAAGTAAGTAAGTAAGTAAATAAATAAATAAAATTACTTTAGTATGATTTTCTGGTGTTTTGGAAAAAAAGAAAGAAATTTTAAATGTGCTATTGTTATCATATACAAACTACATTTTCTTAACTTTTTTTTCTTCTTATAAGATTATAAACAAGTAATGTATGAAAATGGCTCCTTTTTCAGCAATGTTTTCCAGGACAAAGAAATTGCGTTCAAAAGGAGCGCTGTTATGTAAACTGTGTCATGTAAAAATCTGTAAACTGTGTTATGTAAAATCTCTGCCTGTTTTTGGCTTGTCTACTCTTACCCATAATTCCTCTTCACACACATTTAGCTCACGTTTTGTATTTGGGGTCCACGGAGCTCATGACTTCACTGGACTCGACATGGCTCAGAGAAACATGTCAGAACAGCACTTTTCCACTCGCTCGCTCTCGATCTCTTCATCCTAAAAGCTCTCTCTCTTTTTATTTTCCTCTCCCTCAGCTTTGCCTGAGTCTACTTACGCTCTTATGGCCTGCTCTCTCACACAAACAAATTGATTTTGGTGTCAGTTTATTGCAGCTGGCTGTGCTGCGAGGTTTTGTGTCAGACGTATAAATAGACAGAAAATCAGTGGGAAACGAGTGTCTCAGTGTTGCTGTGAGACTGATCGTCTTCCTACTTTCTGTTATTTGGATACATCCTTAGTATAGTAGGAATAAAAATAAGTGCAGACTACGCAGTTCACATCTTAATCACATCAGCATTAAGATTATTATTAAGCATTGAGCGCTGTGTGTTGCCTTTTATGTGCACGGATCCATTTTGCTCCGTTTTAATTCACCGTTTTAAGACCTAAAGTATATTTTACTCATGTGTTTGTGTATGTTTTATAGACCTGAAATCCCAAAGGAAAAAGTAAAGCAGCAGGATAGCTTATGACTGATACTTTGCCTAGAAACATTATTGATCAGATTTAAATGGACCTCCTGAGCTCCAAAGTACATCACATAAAACACCTGTGGCAGATCAGGGCCCGTGTTCATGTGCATAAAGACTCTCAGAATGATCTCAGAGACATCAGCATTTAGATGCAAAATATCTAACTAGAATCTTATCTTAAGTGTGATTCAGGACCAAACAGAGCAACTCTGAACAAGGAAAATACAAAGACTTTTATCTTAGAGAGAGGAGGCGGGGCTTAACCCGTTAGTAAGTATGACACATTCCTTTGAAGACTGTGATTGTTTGTCCGATAAAACGGTGGCTTAGTGGTTAGCACGTTTGCCTCACACATCCAGGGTCGGGGTTCGATTCCTGCCTCTGCCTTGTGTGTGTGGAGTTTGCATGTTCTCCCCGTGCCTCGGGGGTTTCCTCCGGATTCCTCCCCTGGTCCAAAGGTTGATTGGCATCTCTGGAAAAATTGTGTGTGTGAATGAGAGTGTGTGTGTGCCCTGCAATGGGTTGGCACCCTATCCAGGGTGTATCCTGCCTCGATGCCCAATGACGCCTGAGATAGGCACAGGCTCCCCGTGACCCAAGAAGTTCGGATAAGCGGTAGAAGATGAATGAATGATTGCACTTTTAAAATCTGGTCTATTAATCCTTTACTTTGTCTCTGTGTGACAGTATATTTGAATCTATATTGTGTAGGGATTACGTTCGCGACCCATCATATTCATCATATTCAGAGCATTTCAGCTCTGTTTCAGAGATGTTAAAGTATCTGTAAATAACATAGCAGCAAAATATGTATATGTATATATGTGGCATTTCTGCGCTGTGTCCAAGATGTTATCGTGATCTCTAATCTGATTGGTCAGAAAAATAATCCCTACACGATCTAATCTGTATCATTTTATTAACTCACTACCATTATTTAATATTCTATACAGCACATTTTTTCTTCCTCTTCATCTTTCAGCCATTTTCTCCTCTGATAAAGAATCTCTTAATCCTCTTAAAAGTCCTTTCACTACTTCTAACACTTTTTGACTCTTTTAATGTTTAAGATGCTTTATGAATAAATTTTCTTTATTTTTAAAGGGACTTTTCTTACAATTTCTTCACTAGGAGAAACTCTTTGCACTGAGAATTTCCATGAATACAGGCTCAGAGCTCTGTGAAAAGCTCTTATCCGTAAACACCATTCAGACACAATCAGCCATTTTTAATGTGGACACACACACAGGACAGAGACCGGAGAGTAGCTGAGTAAACATTCTTACTTAATCCTTGTCTATCTGTGACATTAAATAGTCACCCAAAAGCACAATTTAAACTGTCGGCTTAGTGAGAGGACTAAGCTGAAAGGAATCTTCCTCCCTCATGGCAGCCCGCAGCGCCAAGGCGCACACTTCCTAGTTGTGCAAGAAGAGGTCAAGTGTTCGGTCTCAAAATGGATGCCAAGGTGGATGAAAGTGCAGATTAGATATTTTCCAAAATGCAGAACAAACAAGCATAAACTGGGAGAAATGAAGAGCCATAAAAGCTGTGGGTGCTTCTGTGGCACACAGAGCAACACAAAACATCATAACAAACACTTCACAAATAAAGCCTGAACCACGGGGAATTATATAATGATGCTAATCAAGGTGAGAATGAGGCTCAGGTGCAAGTGGTAAGGACATGTGACATGCTGAGACTGATGGGAAAGTTCAGATCCCATCTAATGTCCTATTCTTTTATTTCTCAGTTTAACACTGAAAACATGCTCAAGGCCCTTAATTTATCCTCTGTGTCTTAGTGTTTCTTATCAATACAACAGACTCTGCTTCATTTGTTCATCCAATCATACTACAAATATACAGCAGAGTTAATACCTGTGGCATAAATGCCCAAAAGTATGTGGTTACCTGACCATCACCTCCACCCTTTTTGGGAAGACTTCCCCCTAGACTTCAGACATTGATGTTGGGGAAGTGAGGAAGCCTAGTGCATAGTCCTAAAGATATAGAAGACTTTATATTCGTCACAGCACAGTGAAATTCTTTCTTTACATATCCCAACTTTGGCGGTCGGGGTCTGAGCACAGGGTCAGCCATGATACAGCACCACTGGAGCAGAGAGGGTTAAGGGCCTTGCTCAAGGGCCCAATGGTGGCAGCATGGCAGTGCTGAGGCTTGAAGCACAGTCCTCTAAACAACATCCCAACGACAACAACCTTAACCACTTGAGCCACCACAGTGAGGTTAAGCTCAAATTCAAATTCCAGGCCCTCAACTTCCACACTAAACTTGATAACCATGTCAAATTCTTGAAGCTTGCTTTGTGCACATCTGCATTGTCGTGCTAGATGTTTATTCGGCATATTTCAGTAAAAACATTCTGAGAAATTTGTGGGGAAGACCCTCATACTGTCGGTGTGTCAGATGCTCAGGTGTCTACGTACTTTTAGATATATAGTCAACAAAGAAGAAGAAGGCTTCGGGCTACTGATCAAAAGGTTGTGAATCTGAATCCCAGGGCCACCAAGCTGTCACTCCTGGGCCCCTTAGCAAGGCCCTTCATTTCTCAGCTGTTTAAGTGTGATAAATGTAAGTTGCTCTGGATGAGGATGTCTGCCATAAAAGAGGAGAACTCCATTTACAGAATGAAGATGGTTTCATTCAGGCATAGATTCCTGACTGTACAATGCCGAGGACAAGTATGCGTACGTCAGTGATGTGCTGTGCAGAATAATCAATGCAGCTTATACAATCATTGGAAAGGTCATTTTACAAAGTCAGACATAACGGTTTACTTGCAGCGATGCAAAGAAGTAATGCATAGATGTGAAATTGTTGTGTATTGCAGACGCCTGCTTAAAAAGCTTCCCTTGAAGAAAGTGTGTTTAAATTGAAACCTATTTTAAGAAGAGCTTCTGTTCTACTGAATATTTAACATAATGCACCAAGTACAGTATTCAGCTTAGTGCAAACTATATTTAGACAAATCCGTATGTATGATGATATCAAAGAGTTTCTCGACATACGCAAATCATACAGTAGGTAAACATTTTTTTTAATTGCTAGAAGAATTGCTAAGAGTATATGCAAGCTCCAGAGAACAAATCTCGGTGTGTCTAGCACAGACTTTGTCGACTGCGGTCTAGATGTGAATGCAACAAAGCATGTTCAGAAAATAGAAATAATCAATGTATGGAATAATGTATGCAACGTGTGGTCTGGTCTTTTATTTATTTTTTTTAAACATGAAGCATCTAGGCTTCTGTAGCAGATCCTGTTTGTGGTCTTCTCTTGTCTGTTAAAGGTGGGGTCTCTGTTGTTTGAAATCACCAAAAAAACACGCCCCTAACCCAAATGGGTCCCACCCCTGTTTTGATAGCTCCGCCCCACACATACACCAGACAAGTATAACCCAAGTATAACCCAGACAAGTATTTTGGCGGAACCTGCTGGGGCAGGTTTTTGTAGTACTGTGTGTTGTACCAGAAGACGTTCAGTTCTCTCCAGCGCTGGAACGCTGACACGGGTCCTGCTTCTTGCCTTATTGTAAGCCTTTCTTCGCTTTCTTTCTTTGTTTTTATCCTCCATGTCAATGTTAAAACCGCTTTCTGCTCATTTTCCGCCCATATTGGCAAGACACGCCCCTTTCTGCTCATTGGCTACACGTTAGTTTGGTTTTTGTTTTGTTTGGCGGCCCAACGCAGTTTTCTAAAGAATTTCTCAAATAACGGAGACCCCACAAATGATTGGACATTTGTCAGCTTTAAATTAAACCAAAACATTCATGTGTTGTCTGAATAGTTGGATACATTGGATGGATGGCTAGAATGGCTCTCGACCATTGTTTAGACCGGCCTTATAATTATTTGAAGCAAATTTGGTGAAGATCTGATCAAATCTGGAGGACCGGTAGCACAAATGGCACTTAGATGACATGTTATTGTAACTTTTGACCAGTAAGTGGCACTGTCATGAAATTTGTTTCATAGCCTTATAGCATGGCCCTGATTGTGTCTACCGTGATTTGTGTCATTGTGTAGGGTCAATTCTGAGATCCTGTTTGTCAGATGCAGCATCAGACCATGAAAACAGATCATGAATATAAAGAATAGATAGAATAGATATAAAGAAAGATCATGAATATAAAGAATATTTACTAGTCATCAACAGTTCAACATTAAAATGTGCTTGTTGTTGCCATTCTGTCATTTTCTTATTAGTTATTTATTCAAGTCTTCACAAGTTCAAGTAAAATACTCTTGATTTAGCCTCAGCATATTTTTTATTTCAATAAACACTAATCAAAAAGCAAGTAGCATGATGCTCAGTATCCAAATCTCTTGCATCATTAAACATGTCTGACCTCTGGCTAGTGTTACAGTAAGCGCTACTAACTGAATAGAGCAACATTGCAGTTCCTAATTATCGTGTAAATTAATGGTTCTATAGACAACAATGTCACTAGAACATGGTCAAAGTTGGACATGCATTAATTACTTAACACTTCATTTAAAAACATGACTTGAGACAGTGGGGCAGTGTGTGTTCATGATTTTATTGCTTGCTTTACCCTTCACAAGGGACTTTCTTTCTGGACAGTGTATGGATTTTCTTAATGATGAAACAGTATTCAGAAAAGGCATGACCATGGTGTCTGAGGTTACACTAGATGCGAATGCTCTAGTCAATCTTATTCAGTCTCTGAAGATCCTGTCCAAGGTGACCTTTTGAATCTGGCTGTTAAGAATGGTTACCAGTAACATGGGGACTGGGTACTTCATCTGAATCGATAAGTTTGTCCATGCACAGCCAGGGGTAGAGTTCTCTCAGACACTTCATACAGTCCCTGGTCATGCTTTGTGCAACAGATGTATAATCTACTGTTGCAACGAATCAATGAACAGCAAACGTGACCCGCACAAGATTAGTGTCGAGTAGGGTTGTTACAACGTCATGGTTTTATACTCATTCGCAGTACAGTATGTGATCAGACAGTTAACTCACTATTGACCTTTTTAAATTCACTTCTATCTATTACCATCTACCTGTTTGAAGAACAGAAGAACATGTAATTGCTGATCAAAACTAAATAAAATTAAAGCTGTGAGTAGCATTTTTTAGGGGCCAAGCATCCAGACTGGGTGATCTACACAATGACAGGTATGTTACATCTATTGACTAAGAAAAACAGAAAGATAAATTTAGAGTCATTCAAGAGTGATTTGTAGTTTCACTTATGTCCCTTTTCCACCGGAAAGAACCGGGTGCTGGTTCAAAGTTGGTTCCACTGGCAAACCTTCTAAGAACCGGTTTGCCTTTCCACCGGCTAGAGAGCCATCACAGAGCCGAGTGTGACGTCACTGTATACGTGTCACGTGTCCCAGCAACGTTAGCGCAGAAGCGGCAAACACAAAAACAACAACAATGGCGGATGTTGCTTTACTGTTAATGCTCATGGCTTTGCGAACCTACATTGGCATCCAAACGCGGCGAATAAAACGTGTACGTGCATCTCCGTGTAATTTGTATAAACGGAGGTTGTAATCGATAAAGTACATAACGTTATTTTATCGTTAACACAGAAAAAATTTTTGCCTTAGCATGTATCTACCTACTATCATGTGTGCTGATAATGTATCATATCGCGGTAAAGTAAAAATGTATTAAACATTAGCAAATGCGCTGACAGTAGCCCCGCCCCCAGCTCCCGCCTCAAGCGGTTCTTAAGTCTAGACCAGCAACGTTTTGGTGCTACTTAAGAACCACTTTTCCTGGTTCGGAGCCGCTGCTTTGGCGGTCAAAACAGAAAGAACTGGTTCTAAATTAGGCTCTGGCTCCGAACCAGCATTCAAACTGCCTCAGTGGAAAAGGGGCATTACAGTATGATGTGCATGTTTTGACCGAGGACTGTGTTGGAATTGTCTGACTGTAGGAGGAAACGTCTAGGGTGGCATACAGTAGCTACTTTTACTACTGTGGCCTGTGGTCTAGTCATAAATGTTATTGCTCTAACCTAATTTTTTTTTTTTATGATTTGATTTAAAACCATATAATTTATTTGTGTTTCTACTAATCAGTCTGATTCTTCTTTATTCTTTTTTTCCCCAGTAGACCCTGCTAGCTCAGGAGGACGCTAAGAAAGAGAGCCCGAATCTTTTTAACTACACCAAATTTAGGTCTTTATTCTATGATTTGTTTTGATTTTTTTATTTAAAAATATAATCTATAAAAAATGCTATTTCATATTTAACCCTGTCAGTAAAGTGTTGTCTGTATAATACCAAATTGGATGGCTAAAATTTTGCAAACAGATTTTTAGATGATGATGTGAGCTAAATGTGTTGAACAAAACTTGTTAGAGGAGAAGCAGAAATCCCTCACTTCCTGTTTGTCAGCTTTGCCATCAGATTTGTTGGCACGTTGTGGGCTAACTGTTTGGAATATCAGCATTCTTTTGATAATGTTTGTCTGTTGATAATGTTTGTTAAAGTTGGTCTGAAAATGAAGTACACCAAATTTTTTGGTAATGATGTCGGATATAATTTGTTGCATCAAAATATATAAATAAATAAAAAATCCAACATTTTAAAATATCTAATTAGGCAGAAATTGCTGTCATAGGGTGAGTTGAACTAGTCCCAATCTAGGAATCCAGGGATGCTTTTAAATTTTGGATACACGGCTCAAGAGCTGAACAATGACCAAAAACATACTTTGGAATTACGGCAGAATTTGTCTCAATGGTAGTGGTAGGTGATTGGCAGCACTTGGGCTAAATTTGGGTAGAATATTTTTTAGACCCTTTTTAATTGGTATGCCAAATTTCATGATATTTAACTATGAGGTTCTAAATTCTTTGCTGCCATATATGTCATTGCCAGAATAATAATAATAATAATAATAATAATAATAATAATAATAATAATAATAATAATAATAATAATAATAATATGAAGAAGATCTGTAGGATGTTGGACTACCTATCGGAAGGTTGTGAGCTTAAATGCCAAGTCCACCAAATTGCCAGTGCTGGGCCCCTGGCAAGGCCCTTAACCCTCAATTGCTCAGTTGTATAAAAATGTAAGTCACTCTCGAAAAGGGCGTCTCCTAAATGCTAGAAGAGAAAAGCTACAATTACAATAGAGTGCCTACAGTACATGCCTTTGGTGCTTTGTCCTCTAATAACTATAATATCTATTGCTCTTTAAACTTACAATTATATAATAATTGTTGACAATGTAAGAAATTTGATGAAAAGTCATTCTCAATAATAACAATTACAGAATTTCATCCTTTTTTTCCTTTAGTATTTGTCATGCTTTTATAAGGCTTTTCAAAGACACCTTGGTTTGAAGTCATTTTTGGCCTTTTTACACCTGGTCATTTCATGTGTTTTCTCTGATCCGATAGCTATCTGATTTGTTAAAACTGTTCCATTTACATTAAACCACATACCTGTAAATGCGTCTCGGCGAATCGGATATCGATCCGATCTTTCTGCTCCTGCCCAAAATGCAAATATATTTTACCTCATTTCTGGGGTAATTGTAATGGAACACACTTTGGTGTATGTGATTGCCACAATTTACTGTTTGCTGCATTTTTGCTGGCGGCAGCAGTGCATTTGAAGACCCAACGAGACACCTGGGTGAAAGATCGGAGACAGCACTGGTGGGAAAACATATTTGTTTCTGGCGCGATGCACGACTCGCGGGTCACTTGCGAGTGACATACTTCCGTTTGGGAGGAGTATAGCGCTGACGTATGTGGCTTGAACAACCACATGCATTTATACCTGTCCAGTTTCATCTGAAATGCGTCCCAGAACACCTCCTGAAGTGGTTTCTGATCTGATCACAGAAAACACATGAAGTGACCAGGGGTAAAAAGCCCTTTGAAGCAGTTGATTAATACAGAGATATTACAGCTTATCATACCATGAAACTTTCAGATTTTATGTAACACCCTTACTGTTGAGTCAACTGACATACAAACAGTGCATCGGGATCACAATCTTCAATCTGGGTCACATTTGTACACACTGTTGTGAGATATTTCTGAGATCATCTGAGGCTCAGCAGTTTCCAATTCAGTGCAATGAAGTGAATAACACCAGAATGTATCAGTCAGTGTATTGTTTGTCAGGCTGGTTAAGCCTGACAACGGTGCAATCCTAAGCTCATCTTGTGCCGTTTTTCTGCAGTGCTATGGCCAGTGTTTCAGAGACTCAAGCAATGTCTCTACAGACTGTTCACACACAAGCACTTCCCTTTCAAGACCTGAATGTTTTTTTTCTCTGTAGATTAGAGTGTGTGAAGGCAACCGCTACAATATGCTGTGTGTCGTCGGGATGCGGATGTGATAAGACACCTTCCAGTCCATGATCAGAAACAAATACCACTGAGATGTGGGTCAAATAAGGTAGACGTGAAACTTTTCTAGGTGAAGTCAACAGTGAGTGAAACTTTTCTCACTTCTCACTTACCCAGTCCGTTGAAGTCTGGCAGGTTTCTTAGATTCAATTTAAATTTAAATCAACTTTCAAAAATACATACAGTATTCCTAACAAGTGAAACCTGCAGAGGAAAAACCTCCAGAGAAGTGACATCATGAAGAAACCTTGAAAGGAACCTGACTCAAAAAGGAACCCATCCTCTTCTGGGAGACTTTCTGTTACTGAAAAAAAAAAGTCTGACATGGGTTTACTTGGTTCTCCAGTTATAATAAAGAACGAAGCTACTTTATGAACTTGCATTCGATCCCTCACTATCATACGTAGGGCTGTAGGACTGATGTCCAAGAGCCTGTATTTGTTTTTGTTTGACAATCATTAAGGCAATGCATGAGTACAGCCAAACACTCAAGGCAAAAAAAAAAGGATTTGATGGTTTTTGGTCCGATTTTCACCTGCTGTTGCAAGAACCTTGAGATTTTTTTCTCTTGTCTTAGTCCTGGTCTTCAGTGAGCAAGTTAACTGCACTTTAGGCTTGATGCAAATATATATAACCTGGAAAATGTCACAAATGTAGCATATTTTGGCAACATATGAAAAAGTCTCATATTTTCTGGATATGTTGCTGGTTGCATTAATCACCAAGAGGTGGCTGACATGAAAAAGGGAAAGAGAACAATAAGATGTCTCCATTCTTGTTAATAAGTAGCAATGCATTATAGAAAGCAGATTTACAAAAATTCTGATTCCTAATAAGCAACTGAAAGCGTAACAGGGGCAAAGAAATATATCCCAGAGAAGACATGAGGAAGAAACTTTGAGAAGAACCAGCAGGAAAGCCACCTTCTTTTGGATGATGGTGATGATGGAATATTCCATTACTCTGTTAAGACTAGATACTATAAAGTCAAATGAAATGAAAGGAATTTCAGTGTGTGTAATCAGATTTTATTTGTATAGGACAAAGCATCGCAAACATCTTATACAGAAATATATTGTATAGATTCAAGATTTAAATGATATATTAAAAATTAGATTTTATGTCTAGTTGAGATTATACGCTCAAGCATAAGGGAAGGGACTTGGACATAAACTGTAAGATCAGATCACTGTTCACTGTATTGTTTCTTCATTCCTCATACATAAAAACTAAAAAAAATAGTCAGATTACACTACAGGATATTAATTATACTCTTAATTAAACAACAACTACACCCTAACTCTAATCTCTTATTTATTTGTCACGCTGGCTGCACTACTTACTTGTCCTTGTCTACATTATACTTGAAGCAATAATTAATACAAAAGCAGTCTGCGTATACTCTAAGCACGCACCATAGATAATGATAACAAAATTGAAAAAAGAGAACGATTTAACGAGCGCATCAGTTCCGTATGAACGCTGATTGGATATCTAGCCATCTTGGATGTAATTACCCTATAATCATCGGATTGCCATCATCCTAAGCACCGCTATCATAATCACTGCCAAGGTTATTAATTTAGTAGTAAGAGCTCATTTGCAAGTCTTGTAATATTCATGTGGATTTGATGAAGGAGGCGAAGTTGATTGCCCTACTCTGCCCTGAGTACTTGCGGTTCAACCTCACAAAACCTCGGATTTATACTTCCAGCTCGCTTGCAACAGAAATGAGTTCCAGTTAA